>NC_057796.1:336873032-336904312 GCF_018294505.1 Triticum aestivum | reverse complement strand
GTGTGTGCGTGTGTGTGTGTGTGTGTTTGTGTGTGTGAGAGAGAGAGAGAGAGATGGAGTCTTAGTGTGTGTGGGGGCGTGCGTGTGTGCGTGTGTGTGTGTGTCGCGGGGTCCTCTGTGGCGGATGTAATTTAAGTGTGCATGGCTTCATCATAGAGAGGTGATGTGTATGGCAGAGGCCACCAACGATAGGGTGCGAGAGAGAAAATGCCCGTAGAGAGGGAAGAGAAGGTGTGTGCGCGTGAGAGGAGTCGACATCGAGAGAACGTGTTTGTTCGAGAGACACCGAGGAAGAATACTATATATCGATGGTGCATGTAGGCGGGAATTAAACAAAGGGATGGTCTTATTGGTTTCGGGGATATAGGGGAAGAGTGAGAGGCGGGGGGTAGCTAGAAGGAGATTGTTAAGTGTGAGTGTGTGTTTTACCCATCCAGGCGGAAGTTATGTGCACAAAAGAGGAGAACGATTCGATGTGGCGTTAGGATTGAGGGTAATTAACTACGTATGGAGACATAGAGACCTTGAACGTGCATGTGTGAGAGGTATACATGTATACGTGGGATGTGTGTGTGCGCGCGCGCATGATCGAGATAAAAGAAAGAAGACATAAGTCATAAGATCAACGACATGGGAGAGACGGATCGGTATGACAATATGCATGCATGTAAGAATGCAGGGAAGAAGGCCTGACAATTGAGCATGTGTTTTTGTCTTTAAGAGATAGTGGTGTGGGCTGGAGCATGCATCTATGGCGAGCAGAGGGAGTGAGGCGCAACGATTGTGCAAAAGAGACCAACCTATAAATGCATATGTATGGAGAGACATATATAGTGTGGGTGATAGGAAGCAAGACTCCGTGCGAGAAAGAAATGTTGACGGAGAAACTACAGATAGATACAGAGATGGAGATGCTAGCTAGAGGGACATCCGCTAGTTTGGGTGTTGGAGATGACCGTCGGGTGGTTCAAAGGGTGAAGTTATATTTGTGTCTGAGAGGGCACTTGACTGCAAGTAGAGAGAAACATATGTAGTGTGCGTGATAGGAATCAAGAGTGAGGGCGAGAAAGAAGGTTGATGGAGAAACAGATAAATAGAAAGATAAAGATGCTAGCTAGTGTGCGTTAGAGATAGGAGTCGAGTGGATCAGAAGGCTGGGTTATGTGTGTGGGTGTGAGAGAGATAGAGAGAGGGTGCATGTGAGTCACATACAAACAGATATCAGAGAGAAATGAGATCCAGAGAGACGGAGTTTTGTGTCTGCGAGAGAGAAAGATATTTCACAACGAGAGTGATAGCTAGAGAGACATACGAGGGAACGCAAGATATCTCTAGGGAGAGAGGGTGTGTGTGAGCGACGTACAAGAGAACAATGGAGAAATATGAGACCCTGGGAGACAGAGTTTGTGTTTGTGTGTGAGAAAGAGACATTGAAGAGGAAGAGTCGTAGGTTCTCATATCTAAGGAGCGAAAGACATCTCTGTATGAGGGGTGTGCGAGTGGCACACATGGGAATAGTAGAGAGAAATGAGACCCCGGGAGACAAAGTTTTGTGTTTGTGTGAGAGATAGAGATTCCACATGGAGAATCATAGTTAGAGACACATAGCAGGGAGCGAGATATACTTAGAGAGATAGAGTGATGAAGGTCGAGGGAGAGAGTACCGTCAGTGTGTTCCGAAGATAAAAGATCATTGTCGACATACAGGTAGCACGAGAGATACCTGAGAGACGATGAACGCGTATAGGTCCAGAGAGATAGTCCTATATAAGCATGAGTGATAGCTATATGAGACGAATATCTGGATTAAGGGGGATTCAAATATTTAAACTGGAGATCACGACATCGATAATATCATAACGCAAATTGGTGTATCAAACATGCATATTCATTTGAATTTGGGCACACGTGTAATGTTATATAGTTTATCAATATTGGTGATCCATAGATTCTTCAATTACAAACAATGCATGGTTTATATGCAATTAGTGTCTAAATGGGATTACACTATATGTTGCGTGTGTGAAACACATTATACATGTTTGAGAAGTAAAAAAACCGCATGAAACACACATTAATTGGAGACAGTTAGCGAGGAATGCATACATTGGATTTCAACATAAAGTGGTTTCAAATATTTGAAAATCCAAATTGATGGATACAACCTTATGAATCTGAGATCATGCCATTTGTAAACAATATTTATGTATAAATGGTGTTGTGCTTTTGAAAGTATATATAAAAAAATGATGTATATAGAATGTAATTCCAATTGAAAATGGATCCCGCCCGAAAAAAATAGAATGAAAACGGGATTCGAATTGAGTTGGCACGGTAAACGTGCACTCTGCAAAATTTGAACGAAGCGGGGAAAGTCACAGTAACCGCCCGAAACCAAAATCCGCGAGATGGAAATCACTACTGCCTATCCCTGCCACGCAAAGCCTATCTGCTGGATTTCTATAGGTTTTGATAGGGGTAGGTTTGTAATTTCACCCAAACGTGACGTAACCGCCTCTCACCCGGATTCATACACGGTGGGCGCCAAAACACAGTGTGTCCTCGGTCGAAATCGACTCCCTCCCTGATTCATATTCATACACGGTGGGTGCCAAAAACAAACCCTCGTCGGCAAATATTCGGTGTATGCGAGATTACCGAACTATCCCCAACCGACTAATGTTGCTGTGATGTAGTAGAAATTTGAAATGGGGGCTAAGTTTGTAAATTTCCTCGCATTTGAGACAAGCGCGCCCTGAATACATGGTTCCCCCCTTCCTCTCTACCTCCCTTTTCCCCATTCGTACTCCGTGGGCGCCAAAACACCCTCTCCACCCCACCCTCCTCCGTCCGCCGCCGTCCGCCACCCCATCCACCGCCGTCCTCCTCCACCATGCCAGAGCTGATACCCTGACGCCACCGTCCATTACAAGAGATCGACCTCTCTCATCCACGGCTTCGGACCGGGATCCTTGCATCCCGTCCTCTCGCTTCATCCCCGCCGTCGTCCACCTTGCCGGCGCCGCTCCTACGACCGTCTCGTCCACCACGCCCCGCCGCCACCGTCTACCCTCCTAGATCTGCTTCCACGCCGCCGACAGCCATCGCTACCGTAGCACCGTCAAATTCTCAACAGATGCGTACACGGCGCCGCACCAGAGGCGGTACTCTTTCGTATCTTCTCAACTTATTTATCGCAGCAAGAAAATAGATCACCACTGCTTTACTCTGATTTCTTGTCTTGGTTGCGAAGTTGCCTTTGTTCGGTTTGCACCTTCAGATCCGCCATGGCACGCTCAACACTATACTCCCAATTCTTATGATTTTCCCCTTTTATATTCCACACTAGTTAAATCACAGTAGACTAAATTTCAAAATTGGGTCAGTCAATTTTTCAGAGCTCGCCGGAGTTCGCCGGTGTGAACGAAGGGGCTGCGGGGGCCGGCGGTCCGGCCGGCAGCCCGTGCGGTGTTCTGTATGGGAAGAATCGAAGACGAGGAAGAAGATGGGTGAGGAGACGTAGGATCTTCATCCAACCGCCTGAAATGGTCGAGATATGGCTAGGAGTTGCATTCTTAATGTGCTCTGGTTCATCATGTGTGGGCACTGCGCAACCAACATTTTATTATCCAAAATCTGTTTGCTCTTCTTTACCATGTTCCTCTTCCGTTCTTCTTTAATATGTACTCTCTCCGTTCCCAAATACAAGTCTTTGTATAGATTCCACCATGGACTACATATGGAGCAAAATGAGTGAATCTACACTCTAAAATGTATCTGGATACGATCTGTATGTGATCCATAGTGGAAATCTCTACCAAGACTTATATTTTGGAATGGAGGGAGTATGATAGTGGTACAGTATGTTCCTTGTACTGAAGATGAGCAGGGACTTTTGCAATGTAGAGGTCTATACAGTCGGTTGTGATGGACACTTTGAGCCTCTTTGATTCGTAGGATCTTGTAAACATAGGAATAGGATTTGTAGTCACCTGCCCACTTGAATCCTATAAGAATAGCAAGGAAATGCGGGGAGCTGTGTCGCCTTTGAGAGTAACACTGATATTAACAGTACCGCACCTTCACTTGAAGAGAGCTGTTATCTGAAGCCTTTCTAGCCGTACCGGCAATACTAGCACATATATTCTAGCAAGTTCCACTTTGCTGATTTTACTCTGATGCTTACGGTTTTCCCCGTTATATCTACACTATGATCTGTGTAGCTGCTTTGTGTCGCACTAGCAGCAGTCCACTCTTGAAGCTAAACACTGCAATGACTTACAAAATTGGCACCAAGGCATTGAGTGCCCTTCTGGATGCAATGAAACTCATACGCTCCCCACCTGTTGATTCTTGTTCAGAATATGATCCTAATGACTCTTGTTCAAAATTGCCACATATAGAGAGATAGCATGGAATTGCATTTCTTTGGGCGCTGTGATTCATCATGAGTGGGCAACCAACATTGTATGCAATGAAGCGGAACCTCAAGAGTATGCTTCCTCTTCTGTTCTTTAACATGTTCCTCTTTGTTTATTCTGTATTTAGTACGTACAGTATGTTCCTTGTCAGGAAGGGGCGCAGGGACATCTGCAGTCAACAGCTGATAGAGCTGGCCTGTACGTGATCGATAGGCTTTCAATTACTAGCGGCAATACAACACCGTATTTTCAAGCCAGTTCCACTTTCCCGATTTATATATCGTGGTTATGGTGTACCCCTGTTATGTACACTATGATCTGCCTAGTTGTTGTGTGCTCTTGTTATCATGGTTTGGCAATAAACTCTCTATATAGTATATTATGAACCTATCATCTGC
Organism: Triticum aestivum; assembly: GCF_018294505.1. Classification (NCBI taxonomy): domain Eukaryota; kingdom Viridiplantae; phylum Streptophyta; class Magnoliopsida; order Poales; family Poaceae; genus Triticum; species Triticum aestivum. Next base: position 336,899,493 of record NC_057796.1, on the reverse strand, counting down.
CAGCTATCCTTACTTCTAGAGCCTATTTTTTGTGTACTTGTGCCAGATTATATAAATGCACGCACCATATTACAACACACATGAGCTCTCTCATCAGAATCCAGTGATAGCACACAAGTGTTTACAGGGGCGCCCCTATATTAGAATATCATTTGCATTACAAAGATAATCTCACAACTATTTATGTTTTCATGGTTCTCAGATATTATACGCAATTACAGTGAATATCAAAATCCGCGCATCAGAAGAATATTGTGGAACACTGCAATGGCTTACAAAATTAGCACCAAGGCATTGAGTGCCATTCTGGAAGCAATGAAACTCATTCGCTCCCCACCTGTTGATTCTTGTTCAGAATATCATCCTAATGACTATTCTAACCTCGAGGAGTCAAAGCCAGATGGCCTGTCCTGTTCACCCATCAAGGTGACTGTTCTAATTTGGCAAGGTTTTATTAATTGCGCGTATCTTGCATATGTTGTCTTGCATTTCTTCTACTTTTTTGCACCGCCATCTGCTTAGTTTACTCATCATATAACTCGAGATGCCATGCCCATCCATTATCAATACATATTCCATCTGTCATCATACCATGTTTTTCCACACAAATGTTGTTCTTGTGCATCAGACATCAAAAAGGAAGAGGGTGATTGCCGAACCTGAAGGAGCACCAGCAAAGTCCTTGAAAAACGTGGTGGTGCCGGAGAAATCAGACAACGCCCCACTTATATTGGTTGTACAACCAGTGACACTAAACGTAGGACCGACTCTAGTAGACTGTACCCATACTTCACTGGCCACACCACTAGCCCCACCACACAGGACCTGCACTCCAGCAAAAGGTATACCGATTTCATTTGCCATAGCACCAGCTGTACCACAGAAAAATCCCACTCCAGCAAAAAGTACAGCAAGTCCACCGGCCGAAGACCTATCCCAACTGCAGAGACGGCCAATTCCTGCAGATTGGAACCCCATTCCATTTATTCCCAGTTTAAAATACAATGCTTTCAATGTTGTTAGGGACTACGTGCATATATTCCCATCATGGGAAGATTATAGTGAAGACAAACACTATTTTCACATCTTCCTGTCCAACTTACGTGTAAGTGCTATTATTCATGGTTATTATTTTCCTGTTTTCTGCTGATCGAACACATCAATGATTTACATTACATTGTTGTAACTAGGCGAGGGTCAATCTGGATAGTCATGACGAGCAAAGCTTGCTTGTGCTTTTCAAGGAAGCATTGCAGCAGTATCGGTGTTACCTGAGGAAATCACACTTTGATGGCAAGTCTATAAACGAATTTCCGGTGAAGTCTCCTGTGCTAAATTTAGAAGACATTGAATGGAAAAACCTTGTTATGCACTAGTCTCGTTCCCAGGATGAGGTACTGTCTATGAAATCAAATGACAATTTGAACTTCTACTTTTCTGCATGTGCCTTACGGATCTTTTTTGCAGGAAATCTGCTCGAAGAAGAATTCCGGTTTGAAAAGAACGACATGATATCGCAAATATGCTGCCCGCTGCTTTGCTCTTGTTAGTACCTGTTGTCCTGTATCACTATACTTGCATACATACCTTGTTCATTATGTGACAGCAGTATGCATGATAGCTTGCTTATCAATTGTTCGCTCCAAATTATCTGATCTGTATGAATGGTTACATTAGTGTAGAATATATCCAATGCCAATGATTTTTTTAGCTCTACATTGTTCTTGTAAGTACATGGTGTCCTTTATCAGTGTACTTATATTGACAGGTAGTTGTTCATGTACCATCACTCTGCAGCTTATTTTCCTTTGCCCTCCATTTTCTACACATCAGATCTATATTTACTCTTACCATAAGGTTGGTACTGAAGAAGTTTAGCTGTGCATTGCTCTTGGTTGTGCCTTTTGCCTGTATCGCTGCACATACATTTATAGTTACTTGGTTATGTAGCATCACTCTTCATCTTATCTTAAATATTCTCCATTTTTCGTATATTATCACATCTATATTTACTCTTAACAAAATGTAGAATAAAGGAAATGCTTATGAAGAAGATTCTGTGGTAAACTTCTTGAATTGCCCCCCCCCCATCAGCATGGACAAGGGCTTTATAGAGCCTGTCTTCACCAGTAATGTAAGTTTGTCCTTCTCAAGCCTTCAAACTTTGTTGTGTATATTTGGTTAGGCATGACTGCAACAGCTGTTTATTTTTGGTGTTTGTATCAAATTGCATGTTTAAAGTTTATTATGTAGTTCATAAACAAAAGTTTGTCCTTCTCAATTTAACTTTTCAGTTGTACAACCAAGTTCCTTCTTCATACCATGTAAATTAAACTATACAGAGCAAGTGATCTTCTTTTGCACTGCATGTATGCTTCTGTTCTTCATCCGTAATCCAGTGGTGTGGTGAACCTACCCACTACAACACAATGTCATATTCTGCAATGTCTTAACTATGAACAATGTCATATCATTCTACTATTATTTAAACCATCTCTTTATTTGCCAATATGAAATGGGATAAATTGACAGCACACTAACCATTGATACTTATGAGTTCTTGATCTGTAATCCAGTGGTGTCGTGAAGCTGCCAACTCCTTCACAATGTCATTTCCTGCCATGTCTTGACCTGAACAATACCATATTGTGTTAATGCAATTTTAGACTGTGTCACTTTATTCGTCAGTAAGAAATGTGATGAATTGTCAGCACTGATACTTTTATGTGCAAAACCTGTCATCTGTTTGCTTGTTTATCTTTCAGAGTGAGGAAGATATAAGTGTTGAACAAGCGCAGTCTCATCATCTTGCTCAGGTGGTTGCGCTGCAGCTCGCCAGCAGGGCTAACCTTTCTTGAACTCTATTGAAGTGCTGTCGGTTTTGTATATTATTTTGTCGGCGTGTTTATTTGCACTGGTGGCGATCTTTGATGCCCAGTGTATGTAATCTGCTGTCTGCTTGTGCTTTATTATCATAGTGGCGAACTTTGATGCCCAGTGGATGTAATATGCCGTAATTTCTTTATTGTATAGTCTAGGTTTATTCTTATTCACGATGCTGCAGTTATTTTACTGTATATATATCATGTCTTCGCAGTAAACCGGCCAAACCGTAAAATTACGGTACATAATCGGGCCGTCATGCAATCACGATGTATGATCCGCATCATGGGCCTCGTCAAACTGGCCCACTAGTAGATTCGGGCCTTTAATAGGCCGAGTAACCCCCGGCCCTCTTTTTGCAAGAAAACTCAATGGGCTTTTAGGAGGCTGAGAAGTAGGTTGGGCCAGAAACGTGCCGAACAGCTCACGGGCCGGCAGCAGCCGGAAATGGACCCCGGCCCATGATTGTGCGAATCAAATCACGGGCTTTTAACAGGCCAAAATTGTCTCGGTCCTTGTTTGGCCCAATCAGATATCGGCTGCGAGCAAGCCAGATGCAAACCGGGCCGTAGTTAGGCCCAACTATATGACGGGCTTTTAACAGGCCGAAATTAATATAGGGCCAAAATGTTAAACGGGCCCTTAACAGGCCGAATTACTAAATGGGCCTTTAGCAAGTGGGCCCAAAAGCATAGCGTCCAGTTAACGGGCCCAATCTGATATGGGCCATAATTGAGGCCAAAGCCTCTTAAAGGGTCGGACCTGATCTGGGCCGTGATTTGGCCCAGAACATGGGAGGCTTTTAACGGGCCGGATCTCATATGGGCCATTATTAGGCTCGAAACGTGGCAGGCCATTAATGGACCAGATCAAATATGGGCCAGCATTTGGCCCAAAACATGGCAGCCAGTTAATGGGCCGGCCTACTAGGGTCCTCAAAATCTTGTGGGCCTACAGCTAGGCCGACCCATTAGTGTCGGCGAAATCTCATGGGCCTTTAGCTGGGCCGGCCCATTATGATCCGCAAGAATTTTGTGGGCCTTTACCTGGGCCGGCCCATTATGGCACACAAAAATCTTGTGGGCCTTTACCTGGGCCGGCCCATTATGGCCCGCGAAATCTTGTGGGCCTTTACCTGGGCCAGCCCATTATGGTGTGCAAAATCTCGTGGGCCTTTAGCTGGGCCGGCCCATTATGGTCCGCAAAATCTTGTGGGCCTTTAGTTGGGCCGGCCCATTTAAACTTGATGGGCCGTGCCACGTGTCGACGTATCATAGGCGCCTTCTGTCCAATGAGTGGATGACATCTGTCCCAACGATGAGCCGACACGTGTTTCCTCCAGCCAATGATGATTTTACACGTGGAAAATCCCCATTGGTTGCGGCTGTTAACGGGTTATCGGATCCAACACCCGACCCGATAGCTTAACGGCGTTCCGTTACGGTGCATGCCACGTGTCGGTCACCCTTGACGAAAGCACTTCTCTGACGCGCGATTTATCGTCATGGAAGTGGACACTTCCGTGATGATAATTTTGGTAATGTCATGGAACACTTCTACGACAGCACAGGTATGACTATCTTGATTCTGTCATAAATTTGTCATGGATGTACATGCATGACAAAAAACGCGACCTACTGTGACAAACACGTATCATCACGGAAGTGTATTTTTTTGTAGTGCCTGCCGCACCGATGGGTGCAGCGAGGACGCTTGCTGCTCGTTCCCCGACGGACTGGTGCCGACGTTGGAAGCGGGAGACGGAGAACGATGAGGTGGCCCGCCGACGGGAGCCGTCTGAGCAACGCGGGCGGTGAGGGCAGCCCGGCGCTCAGCTCGAGCGCGGCGAGCGTCCGCCATGGAAATGACGGAGCGACGGATCGACGGAAGGGAAGCTATGGCGCACCCATACCTGGCGCGCCAAATGTCGGATGTCGGGTTCCGGCAAAACCCTTAAGGTTCGAACTCTGGGGTGCGCGCGAAGTGTTGTTATTGCTGTGTAGTTTCCCACACTTATATTCTATCTATGCTGCTTTGTCTTAAATAGATATGATTCGAACTGTATCTATCTTGATTTGGCAACATAAACTAGAATGATATAGACCATACAGTGACCATACTACATAGATATATGTTTGTTTCATGTTGTTATCCTGTCCACCTTACTACTGAACTGGTTTACCAAAATGAGTTTCATATACTACATTGTAAACCTGAGATGTGTTTGTTTGTTTCTCTTTTAGAACGCGGATAAAATATTGGAGAAGAGTACCCTGTTATGTAATGGTAAAGGAAGTAATGCAGATAAGGTTCAAGATAGTGAGACATCCCTGTTTGTCTCCAAGAAAGCTGATAAAAACTATATTGAAGACACTGAGACAACCCCAAAGTCCTGTCTTGATGTAGTGTTCGAGTTACTGGCTACCACTGCTGGCACCAGCTCTTCGAACTCGTTGCCTGAATCAGTTCGGCTTCTTGAGCCTCAACTTCAAGTTGAAAGACATCGATCAGATGTTATGCGACAGGAAGCCGAAGGACTGAGGAAGTCCCTGCAGAATTCAGATGCATACTTTCTGGTGCAACAGCAAGCGCTGGAGGACTTAAGCGCCAAACAAGAGAAAGTTAATAAGCTTGCTAAGCATCTTGCCAGCATTATGGGTACCCAGGATATTGTTTCTTGAGCTCTTCTGAAGTGGTTTCAGTTCTGGACTTGTTTTGCTACAGCGTTTATATGCTGCTGTGTTCCCGATATTTGCACTGGTGGCGAACTTTGATGCCCAGTGGATGTAATATGTGTAATAGCCGTGATAGCCTAGTGTAAGTTGCTTGCTTATTTATTTCCTTGTTGTCTTGTTTATTTGTTTGCTTGTAGTCAGTGCAGTTCTTCTTCTGCGGTTCGCTAGTGGCTGCAATAACCTATTTTTTAAAACTAGGCCACAATAACCATGGGCTAATATTTACTGTAGTGACACTGGGCCTCCTACGGGCTGTAGAAACAGTGGGCCTTCTACAGGCCATAGAAACAGTGGGCCTTCTACGGGCCGTAGAAACAGTGGGCCTTCTATGGGTTGTATCATCAATGGGCCTTATACGGGCCGTATGACCGATTGGCCAAACATGGGCCAAACAGACCGCATTCTGGCCGTAAACGGGCTAGAGTTGGAATCGTCCGTTCATGGGCCGACCATAACGGGCCATCGTTAATAGGCCGTATTTGATGACGCTGTGAAATGGCCCAACGTATTAACGGACCACAAACGGGCCGACTGTAACCACGGGCTGAATTTGGCCCACAAGCAGAAAATGACAGTAACGGGCCGTAAGTAAACGAATGCTGGAAAATAGCCCAAGATAAATGGGCTCTGAGAAGGCCGAAATATAACATGGGCTGGAAACGGCCCAACGGAATAACGGGCCGTTAATGGGTATAAAGTGATACACTTTTCTTTACGGGCCAGTTTCACCACGGGCCGTTAATGGGTGTAAAGTGATACACTGTTCATTACGGGCCAGTTTCACCACGGGCCGTTAATAGGCCAAGAGTTACATAGGGCCTCATATGGGCCAAAAGACGTCATGGGCCATACATGGGCCAGAAGTGAAAACGGGATGGAATCATATTGGATGGCCCAGATGACGCTACTAGGCCTAATTCGAATAGGGCATAACGGGCCTTGGGTTAGCGGGCTGTAAATGGGCTATATGCGAACAGGGCGTTAACACGCTTTCCATGGGCCGGCCCGCCACCTTTTGACCAAGTCAAACGGGCCGGCCTTTTCACAGGAATGGGCCTCTGTTGGGCCGTGCCACATGTCGACGTATCATAGGCGCCTTCTGTCCAATGAGTGGATGACATCTGTCCCAGCGATGAGCCGACACGTGTTTCCTCCAGCCAATGATGATTTTACACGTGGAAAATCCCCATTGGTCGGGGCTGTTAATGGTTTATCGGATCCAAAACCCGACACGATAGCTTAACGGCGTTCCGTTACGGTGGATGCCACGTGTCGGTCACCCTTGACGAAAGCACTTCTGTGGCGCGCGATTTATCGTCATGGAAGTGGACACTTCCGTGATGATAATTTTGGTAATGTCATGGAACACTTCTGCGACAGCACAGGTATGACTATCTTGATTCTGTCATAAATTTGTCATGGATGTACATGCATGACAAAAAACGCGACCTACTGTGACAAACACGTATCATCACGGAAGTGTATTTTTTTGTAGTGCCTGCCGCACCGATGGGTGCAACGAGGACGCTTGCTGCTCGTTCCCCGACGGACCGGTGCCGGCGTTGGCGGCGGGAGACGGAGAACGACGAGGTGGCCCGCTGACGGGAGCCATCTGAGCAACGCGGGCGGTGAGGGCAGCCCGGCGCTCAGCTCGAGCGCGGCGAGTGTCCGCCATGGAAACGACGGATCGACGGAAGGGAAGCTACGGCGCACCCATACCTGGCGCGCCAAATGTCGGATCTCGGGTTCCGGCAAAACCCTTAAGGTTCGAACTCTGGGGTGCGCGCGAAGTTCTTTCCCACCTACCGATCCACGCCCTAGCTCGCTAAGATCTCACGGATAAACACGACGAACTCGCAACACAGAAAGACACGAGATTTATACTGGTTCGGGCCACCGATGTGGTGTAATACCCTACTCCAGTGTGTGGTGGTGGATTGCCTCTTGGGCTAATGATGAGCAGTACAAGGGGAAGAACGGCCTCCTGAGGTTAAGGTGTTCTTGTGCTTGGTGAACTTGTGCGGTGAGAGCGCGACCTCCCTCTCTACTGTGGTGGCTAGCTCTACTTATAGGCCCTGGTCCTCTCCCCAAATATTGAGCGGGAAGGGAGCCAACGACGGCGGGCGAATTTTAAAGGGGACAGCTAGTACAAGCTATCCTGACAAAAGCGATCTTCGCCTGCAAAAGGCTCTAGTGGTGACGCCGTCTTGGGCTCCACGGTGACCTCCGTCTTGCCGTCCGTCTGGTCTTGGTCTCGTTGCACCGATATGGCAACCTTCGCCTGATGCCTCGGTACTCCTCGCCTGCGCTTGCTTCTTTAGCACCAAAGAGGAAACAAGGAAGCTGCGCGCGCTGGCGCCTGCCTGGTGCCGATCGTCATGGCTCACGTCACGAGAGCCTCGTGAGGTTTGCCCCGCCTTGATATCTCCGCTCCTCGCGAGGTAGCCTGGAGAGGCCACTCCTAAGGAGGTCCTGCGTCGTCCGGCTCGCGAGGCTTGGCCCCTCGCGAAGGTTTTGATTGCGTTGTTGATGAAGATGGGCCATACGGGCCCGCTAGCATAGCCACGCCGTGGGCCGCAGGCAGGCAAGTCTGGGGACCCCCGTTCCCAGAACGCCGACAGAAGCCCCTCATGTAAACATATTACTGCCTCTATTATTTAGGCCAAGCTGGGTATGTGTCTTCATGAGCCCGTGAGCCTTGCCGTGAGTTTGCTGCTGTGGTTTACCTTAGCCAGGACAGGTCCCGAACTGGCTCGTGAGGTTGGGAGTTTTTTAGGAGCCTGCCGATCCGTCTGAGAGGGCCTCGCAAGAAGCAAGCGCCGGTGATGGCAGGGCATGTGTGCAGCGCGTGCGCTATACCCAGCCCCCTCTCGCGAGGGGCTCGCGAGGGGGAGGTGACGATGTCCTGGACTAGGGGGTACTCACCACATTGTCTCCCGAATAGGTGGATCGGGCCGAGGACCCCCATGGCGGTTCACTCATGGGCCACTTCGGGCAGCTCATGCCGCATACAAGGAGTATTCCACAAGACTTGGTGATCAAGACAAGGACTCCTCTCCACCAATGTATTCGGCTAGGACTCTTGTTATCCTAGGCCTGTGGTGCATTATATAAGCCAAGGCCAGGCTAGTCGATAGATTATTATGACATTAATCATCATACCCCTAGGGTTTAGACCACAACATATGATCTCGGGGTAGATCAACTCTTGTAATCTCTATATTCATCAAGGTCAATCAAGCAGGAAGTATGGTATTACCTCCATTAAGAGGGCCCGAACCTGGGTAAACATCGTGTCCCCTGTCTCCTGTTACCCATCGATCCATGACACACAGCTCAGGACCCCCTACCCGAGATCTGCCGGTTTTGACACCGACAATGGTGCTTTCATTGAGAGTCCCGCTGTGTGATCGACAAAGGATCAATGGCTCATCTGCAGATCAACTGCGACGTCAGCGTCTTCATCGCCGGCTCGACTGGTCACCTTGGCTTGACCGTGGACTGTGCCCTGCCTCCAATCGTCATGTTCGGACGAGGGCCTTCATCAACATCAACTCCGATCTCTATCATGATCATGGAGGAATCATCCATGGAGCTCGGGGGCTCAACGTCAACATTGCCCTCGGGCGACCGTGTTGTTTTTACAAACAGCGAACTTGTATCCGCTAACACCACCTCTTCGAGCATCGCTTTGACGATTCCTTTGGTGAAATTGTGCGGAATTGAGTCTACAACAACACTGTAAACTTTCGTCGCGTTCCGATGGAGCAATCTCCGCTGATCTCCGATATACCGGAGCCCTGTCGAATCTGGACAGGAATCTGGATGAGTTTGGAGCGTGGTGTCCAGCGTCTAGCTCGGACGTCCTTTGGAAGATCCAACCGTTGATCGGCTGCGGAATTCCTATATCTACCACCTCTCAAAATTTCAGCTCGATCCGACCGTCCAAACTCCGGGAACCTTCCGATTAGTGCATCACTTTTCGGATCTGTTTTCTGCGCGAATACGAATCCAACTTGAGTTCATCTTTCTTCATGAACGGGATATTGGACAACCTTTTTGGAAGAATCTCTTTGTAGGGTATTGTGTTTTGTTTCTGAACACATGCTCACAAAGTTTGCTCCTTTTCAGAGGTACTCTTCACCGTTACGCTGGTATCAAACCAGCCCGGTAACTTTGCTCCACGTCAGCCGACCTGCGCTAGACAGATCATCGCTTCATCGAGCCGAGCCTAAACTTATCGGATCATTAGCTCGGCAAGCCGAACAAGACTTCAGCATCGTGAAGGCTAAATCATCACCAACACCATCGCCCCACGGATTGCACGGGTCAGGCGCGCCGACATCGCTGCTCGGTCACTTCATCAATCCGGCATTGACCGCATCACAAGTTATGACCAGCGTCGGCATGGCCGCACTGTTGCTTCTTCAAGCCAATGTCCATCACGCCGAACTGCTTCAACACCTCGGCTGACATGGCAGCTGCAACGTCTCCTTACCGACCCGCTCCGTCATCTCGGCTAGACCGGGGGTTTCGCCATCTCTTCATCAACCTACTCTAGAGACTTCGGCGTCACCAGCTGACCAGCTTCTTCACGTTAGCTAGACCGGGGGCTTTGCCTCGGCGAGCCAACCTTTGTCAGCATCGCCATGCCGTCGCTTCATCGCCCATCATGCAATGGGTGTGCGGATCAAGTCCCAATTTTGGGAGTAACTTTCTTCATATTGCTACAACAGATAAACCAGGTGCTATTAATCCTAGTAATTTTTTCTTGCTTGGGTTTATTTTTTCTCATAAATTATTACTCTGGTTTGTTCCATCATCTGTACACAGGTCTGTCAAAGGGTGGCCGCATTAACAACGGTCGCGTGGTGGTTCGGTCAGTTTCCGTATACCGTTCGGCGAACGCCGTATCCGGAACTCAGACCGGCTTGTGAATTCAGGCTTTGCCACGCCTTCACCGCGTCAAGCCGACGCCCTGCATCGATGTTGACTTCGGCGCCAGGCCACATCTCTTTAAATAAATTATTTTTGCGAAAAGCAATTATGCAAGGATTTATATATATTTATATTGTTCTTTTTGGACCGCACTATTTATGTGTAGGTGATCGACTTTGACTGCATCACACGGTCACTTCCGCAAGCCGACGTCATCGTCCCAATCGGCATAAATCGGCTCGCGTGATCACCTTTTTGGTCGAATTGCCATACTGACATGTTCGGTTGCCTCGGGGACTTTGGCATCGTTGAGAGAACTCTACCTCATCGAGTGTTTGGCACACGGGCCATATTTCTTTTATTACTCACTTTTCATAAATTATTAATTATGCAACTTTTTTAATTTATTATTATTCCTATTATCTCCGGCTTGCACTATTTTCTGTGCACAGGTAAATGATCGGGTCGGGCAGCGCTGTCACCTCGGCGTACCGACGTACCACGTCACCTCGGCTGGACTGGGGGCTTCGTCATCACTTCATTAACCCACACCGGGGACTTCGGCGTCACACTGTCGGCCCGCATTGGCCATGCTATGTCGCCACTTCGGAGTGCCGAGCTCTTTGCTCAGCCACCTCGGGACCGGCTTGGGGGCTGGGACATTGTCCCGCCGCAAGCTCGGGCCACGCATCAACACCGAGCACATTAACTAGCTAAGTCGCTTTCATGCTCAAAAACTTTCAGTTTTAAATTTGTTCGGTTCGACCAAGCATTATACTTTTTTGGCAAAAAGTTGTATGTGAAAAACTTCCTTGTCAAAATTTTGTTTGTGACACACAAATTCAAATACCCCGTTTACTTGGGGGCTTCCTTTATGAAGCCTTTCCTCTTGCATATGATTATACTTGTATGGCTTCGTTCCTTGTTCGTGTATTACACCACAATATGCACCATGTTGACTTAAGTGTTCCACAAGCTGGGTTGCCTTGCTCCTGTGTTTACCCCTACGTTCCCGATTGCTCGGCTAGGGAGTAAAGGGAGTACCTCTACGATTGTCACGTTTGGGTCATCCGAGCTCGGACCTCATACTAGGTGAAGCCGAAAGCTAGCGCTCTTATTGTTTTCAATCATGGTCGGCACACAACGGAACTCATGAGTACAAAAAATCTATTGCACATGTTTCATAGTAACAATGAGCAACCGAAGAAAAGTATCGGTGCAGGTACTATTTTCTTCGAAGATGCTTCTTACACTTCGTCAGTAATATAGCATAAGTTTCCTGAGCGCGCTTTGTCTGTTACAGCCTTATTGTCTGATTGTCTGGTTATCGGAAACACTGTCGATATTCTCGATAGGTGGAGTACATAACACTTTTCGGCCCTTGACCGAAGAGGGAGAAGCCGACGGTCGGTTAAGACGCGTTCAAAGTTCGGGTGAACACAGATATGATATAAGTACTTCGGTACATACAATCATTATACATAAAATTCTTTTACCCAAGTCACTTGGGGGCTCTTAAATTAGTATGAGTTGTTTTATAATAAGTGTTCTTCTTAGTCATTGCAAACTCTTTTTCTATCACTCCTCTTTTCGACGCGAGTGTGTGGTCAATAGCCGGGGAGCCTAATTTCTCTCTCAAAGCCGCTAGAGTTTAGTTTGCTAAACTGGCCTAACGAGAAGTACTCCGCCTTTGGGATAGGAGGTTGAAGCCATAGGCTGACCCGCTTTAAGTCTTGAGATAGGATGTGTCATGTTAAAGCACGACAGAAGCATTTTTTTTCTAAGGCCAATTTTCGGATTGGCACCGAATGCTTGATCTAGTTCGGACGTCAAGTTTTTACTAAAGTTCTTCTGGTCTTCCAAGCCTATGGCACTTTTAAACTATTTGTGTGTTTCCAGCATAAGTCTCGCAGTGCAACGCCGGACATCTTTAGAGATTCGGCAAAAACATTCTCGGATATTGCTATATATGCATCGGTTTTGAATTGTGTGTTCGGTCAATAGTTGGGTTGCCCGGCTCCTGTGCTTGCCTCCTACATTCCGCTTTGTTTGGCTAGGTGCGCAAAGGGAGAACCACTGCGATTGTGCTTCGAGATGGCATGGCTAAGCACCTCAGTGGAGAAAGCCGAAAACTGACTGTCACAATATGCGTAAACTGGTCAGCGATCCGATGACTGATTAAACTATAAGATCGATAGAGGTCACCCCGTGTTAAATGATGGTCCGTTCATAACATTGGCTGAAGTGTTTACAGCTTGACCTCGACTGTCGCCGAACACTAACCGGGGGCTAGTAACTGGCCTCCCAACTTTAAGCTCCTATGACTAAGTGAAAGTTATAAAGCCCGCATATCTGATTGCCTTGTTTCCGCTAACATAACCGCCTTCGGGCACCGAGACGTCGGCTAAGGGTTGTTTTGTTATTGCGAAAACATCCTGCGTAGCATCTACAAGGGGGTGGAAGCCGACGATGGGCCACTTTCAACTGATAAACGGTCGCAATGGAGTCAAAATAAACATATCATCGGCATTTGTATTTAATATACGAGGGCTGCCTTCCGCAATCATCGTTATAACGCCATAAATATGCATCAATTTGACTTAAGATTTTGGCCAAGCTGGGTTGCCTGGCTCCTGTGCTTATCCCTACGTTCCCGATTGTTCGACTAGGCGGTAAAGGGAGCACCTCTGTGATTGTTACTACCAGGTCATCCGAGTTAGTACCTCGGACTGGGTGAAGCCGGAAGCTAAGCGATCTTAAAGGATATAATTGGTCAGCAACGATGGAAGTGAAAATTTCGGTTCATTAATACCATAGAGTTCGGAAACTTTCTCCGAACTAAATCCTCAATATTTTCCTCCCACATTGATCGGAGGTGAGGTTTCATGACCATGGTCAGCATGACAACCCAAGGAAAGGAACCGATAGCGGTACTATTTTCCTTATGTTTCTTACATTAAAAAAGTAATATAACACATCTCTCCACGTACCTTTGTTTATAAAACCGTATGACCGGATTGCCTTGTTTACCGTAAACCTTTGCCCTTATAAAGGCTTAATAAAGTAGGACAAACACTCCCCAGCTACTGGCCGAGGAGGTTGAAGCCGATGGTCGGTCAACAAAGTTTTGGACAATGCGGATCCAAGCATTAATGATGTCAAGTACTTGGATACATAGAATCATTACACATAATTTGTGATTTTACTCCGGATATCGATCCTTAATTCGGCCACCCGTGCCCACAGTAAGGCTCGGGGGCTACTGGGCTTCGCACTCATTATTTATAAATATTAAAGGGGCACATCGATCCCCTGATCTAGTGTTGCCACCCGACCAGTGTCTCGAGGGCTACTGCATTGGCAATCCAATGCAGAAAATTTAAGTGCAATATAGTTTTCAAGGAGATTATGATCCTCAGGTTGGTCGGCCGCACCCAACCTGAGTCTCGAGGACTTTGCACACCGCATTTTGTGTCCCGAAGTATTCTGCCGAGCTAGGAGTTGATCCTCAGGCCGATTTTGCGAATCAACCTAAGTCTCAGGGGCTACTGGGATCAGCGGTCTTATGTCATCCTTCAGGTGCATCTCGGGTTTTCGACCGATACACACCTTGACGGCTACTGGCTATATATCTCGGCACTGAATAAATTGTACCAATAAAAAATATTGACAAAAAATCGGCCCGCTGTCGGGGTGGTGCACCACCTCGGAAGCAGTCTGGCATAAAGCTCGGGCGCCAGTGTCTGGCTCCATAGAGGGCATTTCTGGCATTAAGCTCGGCTAAACTCCTTTAAATTTTTTGAACCAAGGTGATCTATGACACCTCGGATATAGTCCGGCACTGGAGCTCGGCTGTAACAATACTCTTTGGATACAGTCCGGCGTTGGAGCTCGGATACATTCCGGTGTTTGAGCTCGAAAGCGCTCCGGCGTTGGTGCTCGGCTGCAAAAGATACCTCGAATACAGTCCGGCGTTGGAGCTCGGACGCAAGAGGACACTACCGCCCGGGAACAACTTCAAACCCGAGGTGTGGCATAAAAATAACAAGGCATTGATAAAGGCCGATAACTTCAAGGGGCTCCTCGGATACCCGACGTGTAAACTCTTCGGATTTACTTCGGCGATCCTCAAGATCGAAGAGGAGAAGATTTGTTGAACCAGTTTTCAAGACCAACGACCGAAGATGAAGAACAGTTCGGAAGGATCGAGGAGCGTCCCCAACTTGAAGACTGGTTCAGGGGGCTACTGATGGTGTCCTGGACTAGGGGGTACTCACCACATTGTCTCTCGACTAGGTGGATCGAGCCGAGGACCCCCATGGCGGTTCACTCATGGGCCACTTTGGGCAGCCCATGCCGCATACAAGGAGTATTCCACAAGACTTGGTGATCAAGACAAGGACTCCTCTCCACCAACGTATTCGGCTAGGACTCTTGTTATCCTAGGTCTCTGGTGCATTATATAAGCCAAGGCCAGGCTAGTCGATAGATTATTATGACATTAATCATCATACCCCTAGGGTTTAGACCACAACATATAATCTCGGGGTAGATCAACTCACGTAATCTCTATATTCATCAAGGTCAATCAAGCAGGAAGTAGGGTATTACCTCCATTAAGAGGGCCCGAACCTGGGTAAACATCATGTCCCCTGTCTCCTATTACCCATCGATCCATGACACACAGCTCGGGACCCCCTACCCGAGATCTGCCGGTTTTGACACCGACAGGAGGCAGCGGGCACGAACTCCAAATCAAGGTAAGGAACCAGATTGCAAGAAATCGCATGAACGAGAAAAGGCACCCCCTGCGCACACCAATGAAAATTCAACTCCAAACTTAAATCCAAAGCCAGAAGGCAGTGCTACAGAAAAGAGGCTTAAAAGCAAATGGCCGCGTCTGGCGCCTAGTCTAGTCTTCTTGTCTTCTCACCAGCGCGGAGCTAAGTGCTGCTACTAAGACGTGGGAGGGAGCCCCCGAGGCCCAAGGGCGGCACTCCTGAGACTCCAGGGCGTGTACAACCCCACTCATTATTACGTGAGAGTGTCATGAGCGGAGACTTTCACAGGCGCGAGCCTTACTTCATATCGCCAGACGAGGGCCCCGCATTGCGCCACCCTCGACCACCATTGGGGGCGTCTGGAAACCAAGACGACGCCAAGGGGCAATGGGACGCCAGCGGCGCCCTCGGCGACCACGGGTCCTCTGCCGGGGGAAGGCTCACCAGCGCCTCCCCGGCAGAGGGCCTACCTCCGGGGGGCGCCTTGCTCCATGTGGCGCGGGGAGGGGCCTTGCTCCCGGCCCCTCCCCTGCAGCCCCCAGTGCGCTCCTCCTGGCGGAAGGGAGGCCGTCGAGCTGGGGCCGCCATCCGCCGCTGTGACCTGATCCTCCTGCGACCCATGGTTAGCGTAAGCTTGCTCCTGAGAGATTAGTGGTACCCTGTAGCTATTGTCGCCGGCACGGTCGGTGAGGTTCCCGGGAGGCTCCAGGAAGACCTCAGATTCTAGCGCCTCCTTCTCTCAGCCCGGCTCGAGGAACGAGCCAGGGTCGTCCTCCATTGTGTACTCCTGGCCCACCATGAGGGGCACGTAGGCCTCCAGGGCCGTCGCCTCGAAGACCTCGCCGAAGTGCCCCACGCTCCACATTGCCCGGCCCGGTGCACCGCCTTGAGGATGGTAGGGCGGCATCCCGCCGGGGCCGTAGGTGGCAACGCTCGTGCCCGCGCCCATCGGAGGTGGCGCGGGTGCGATTGGGCGTCCGGTGCTGCTGGTCGCGCCGGTGTCGATGAAGCCTCTTGGTGCGCCCGGGGCACGCGGGCGTGGCGAGGCCCGCCGTGCGATCCGGCCGCGGCCTGAAGCGTAAGGAGGGAGTAGAAGGGCGGTGCTCCCGAGGCCGCGACGTCCAGGAGCTCGGCGACGCGCTCCGGCAACGCATCCCGGCCGCCCTCCATTAACCGGCAACGCAGCAGCTCCCGAGCCACCGTGAGCGCGGCCCTCATGTTTGCTTGTTCCCGTTGGGTGTGCGGCGCCGTGGCCGCAGCGTGGCTTGAGGCCCTTGCGGCTGCCCGCACTTGGCGTGGAGTAAGGGCGAACGGTGTGTGACCGCGCCGCCCACGCCCCGCAGCGTTTGGCGGTGCGCGTGCCGGTTGGGGCGCAGGGTCGAGGTCTTCTTGGGCAGACGGCGCCGCCCGGGCTGGCCAAGGTGCCCAGCGGTCGGCGTTGGCCCTCGGGTCACCGGACATCAGAACCGTGGAGTGTCGGCGGATCAACTGGCGGGAGGAAAGCTCGGGCACACCCCTACCTGGCGTGGCAAATGTCGGATTTCGGGTTCCGGCAAAACCCTTGAGGTTCGAACACTCGGGTGCGCATGAAGATCTCCCCCTACCTAATCACGCCCTCAGCCTCACCGCGATCTCAAGGCCTAGCTCAACGAACCCGCAACACAGGAGACACGAGATTTATACTGGTTCGGGCCACCGTTGTGGTGTAATACCCTACTCCAGTGTGGTGTGGTGGATTGCCTCTTGGGCTGATGATGAACAGCACAAGGGGAAGAACAGCCTCCTGAGGAGAGGTGCTCTTGTGCTTGGTGAGTGTGGGTGAGTATGATATGAATCCCTCTCTCCTCCCTCTATGGAGGCTAGTCCTATTTATAGAGGCCCTGGTCCTCTCCCCAAATATTGCGCGGGAAGGGAGCCAACAATGGCCAAATTCGAAGGGAGACAACTAGTACAAGTTATCCTGACTAAAGGTGGTCTTCGCCTGCCAAAGGCTCTGGTGGTGACACCATCTTGGGCTCCACGGTGACCTTCGTCCTGCCGTCCTGCTGGTCTTGATCTCGTTGCACCGATATGGAAACCTTTGCCTGATGCCTCGGGACTCCTCGCCTGCGCTTGCCCCTTTAGCACCAAAGAGGAAACAAGGACACTACGCGCGTTGGCGCCTGCCTGGCGCCCGCCTGGCTCCAGTCGTCATGGCTTGCGTCACAGGAACCTCGCGAGGTGTCCCTTGTCTTGATCTCTCCGCCCCTCGCGAGCCAGGCTGGTGAGGCCGCTCCTGAGGAGGTCTTGTGTCATCCGCCTCGCGAGGCTTGGCCCCTCGCGTGGGTCTTGAGTGTTTGCTGGTAGAGATGGGCCGTACTGGGCCGCTGGCGGAGCCACGCCGCGGGCCGCAGGCAGGCAAGTCTGGGGACCCCCGTTTCCAGGACGCCGACAGAATTATGCAATGCCACCTTGTTGCAAGACATTATATATGTGAATTATGCAATGCTATCTTGTTGCAAGGCATTATATATGTGAATTATGCAATGCCATGCTGTTTAGCCAAGCGTCATATATGTGAATTATATCATGCTGTCCTTTTTTTGTATTTCTCATTGCATTTGTCGACAATGTTTGTATATTCAACTGCTCTTCCTGTCCATCAGCCATTTGAATTGGTGATGGAGAAATCCGGAGTGAGAACAAGGTCTTCAGAGCAGCCAATGCTACCTGCTGAAGCAAATATCTTGCTGGTTACAGATAGCTCCTCAGAGGAGGATTCAGAGGCAGATGACCAGTCCTATTATCCCCCTGAGGTGTATACTCAAACTTGGCAGGGTTATATTACTCATATCCTGCATATGTTGTATTGCAATGCTTAGTTTTTACATCATGTACACAATATTGAATGTCATCTCCTTAGTTGATACATCATATATGTGATTGCCCTCTGCTCACTTGCTTAGTATATAAATCATATATTTGAATTATATCATGCCATGATGTTTACATAGACATCATGTATCTGAATTATGGCATGCCAACCCATTTTCTAAAGACATAATATAGTTATATCATCTCATCCTGTTTACATAGTCATCATATTTTGAATTATGTCATTCTATCCGTGAATTATATCATGCCATCATGTTTCCATCGACGGCATATGTGTGAATTATGGCATGCCAACCACTTTAATAGACACATTGTATAGTTATATCATGTCATCGTGTTTACATAGTCATCATATTTTAAAGTATGTCATTCTATCCTGTTTAGTTAGCCATCATACATGTAAAATTGTGTCTTGCTATCATGTTTAATTAGCCATCATATATGTGAAATTATGTCAAGCTATTCTGTTTGGTTAAACAACATAAATGTGAATTATTTCATGCCCTGTTTTCTTCCCTACTATCCATTGCACCTGTCTATCTTACAATGTTTGTACATTCAATTACTTTACTTGTTTATCAGCCATTTGAATTGGGGGGGTGATGGCAGTATCTGTGGGAGTAAAAACACGGTCTTCAGAAAAGATCGTGCTACCGGTCGATGCAGATAGAACCATGGTTGTACTTGCCCAAGAACCAGCCCCACCACACATAACCCAGACTCACACAGATTGTACCCCTACCCAGTTGGACAGAGAACCAGCTACACCCCTGCTAACCCCAACCCCCAGCAGATAGTAACCCAGTTCCAGTTGACACAGCACGTCTCCAGCACAGAGCACCCAAACACGAGCAGTTAGTAAGGCAACTGCAGTGCCCAAAGCACGAGGACCACCACTCCGAACCCCAAGTCAACGCTTAAAGCAGAAGAAGAATTGTTCTCAGGTAAGGTTCTATAGCTATGGTTCATACTCCTTTGCTCTTGCATCACTATATTTACTCATACCAACTAATTTCAAATTTGAAGGATGCAATTGAAACTCCAATGGCGCAACAGGTATGTTTTAACCTGTTTCTTTAACGTGATATGCTCTATGTTGATTTCAGTTTCAATTGAATAAACAGTTATGTTCTCATGCCATGCACATTACAAGTGTTGTTATTGCTGTGTAGTTTCCCACACTTATATTCTGTCTATGCTGCTTTGTCTTAAATAGATATGATTTGAACTGTCTCTATCTTGATTTGGCAACATAAACTCGAATGATATAGACCATACAGTGACCATACTACATAGATATATGTTTTCTCATGCTGTTATCCTGTCCACCTTACTACTGAACTGGTTTACCAAAATGAGTTTCATATACAACATGGTAAACCGGTGATGTGTCTGTTTGTTTCTCTTTTAGAATGCGGATAAAATATTGGAGAAGAGTACCCCGTTATGCAATGGTAAAGGAAGTAATGCAGATAAGGTTCAAGATAGTGAGACATCCCTGTTTGTCTCCAAGAAAGCTGATAAAAACTATATTGAAGACACTGAGACAACCCCAAAGTCCTGTCTTGATGTAGTGTTCGAGTTACTGACTACTACTGCTGGCACCAGCTCTTCGAACTCGCTGCCTGAATCAGTTCGGCTTCTTGAGTCTCAACTTCAAGTCGAAAGACATCGATCAGATGTTATGCGACAGGAAGCCGAAGGACTGAGGAAGTCCGTGCAGAATTCAGATGCACACTATCTGGTGCAACAGCAAGTCCTGGAGGATTTAAGCGCCAAACAAGAGAAAGGTAATAAGCTTGCTAAGCATCTTGCCAGCATTATTGGTACCCAGGATATTGTTTCTTGAGGTCTTCTGAAGTGGTTTCAGTTCTGGTCTTGTTTTGCTGCGGCGTTTATTTGCACTGGTCGCCAACTTTGACAACCAATGTATGTGATATGTTGCTTTGTTCCCTATATTTGCACTGGTGGCGAACTTTGATGCCCAGTGGATGTAATATGTGTAATAGTCGTGATAGCCTAGCGTAAGTTGCTTGCTTATTTATTTCCTTGTTGTCTTATTTATTTGTTTGCGTGTAGTCAGTGCAATTCCTTTTCCGCGGTTTGCTAGTGGCCACAGTAACCTATTTTTGAAAAGTAGGCCACAATAACCATGGGCTACATATTTACTGTAGTTGCCCTGGGCCTCCTACGGGCCGTAGAAACAATGGGCCATGGGCCATAGAAACGATGGGCCTTCTACGGGCCATAGAAACAATGGGCCTTCTACGGGCCGTATCATCAATGGGCCTTCTACGGGCCGTATGATCGATTGGCCAAACATGGGCCAATAACAGACCGCATTATGGGCCGTAAATGGGCTAGAGTTGGAATCCTCTGTTCATGGGCCGACCATAACGGGCCGTCGTTAATCGGCCGTATTTGATGACGCTATGAAAATGGCCCAACGGATTAACGGGCCAAAAAGGGCCGATTGTAACCACGGGCTGAATTTGGCCCACAAGCAGAAAGGGACAGTAACGGGCCGTAAGTAACCGAATGCTGGAAATAAGCCCAAGAATAAATGGGCCCTGAGAAGGCCGACAGATAACATGGGCTGGAAATGGCCCAATGGAATAATGGGCCATTAACGGTTATAAAGTGATACACTGTTTATTACGGGCCAGTTTCACCACGGGCCATTAATGGGCCAAGAGTTACAAAGGGCCTCATATGGCCCGAAAGACGTCATGGGCCATACATGAGCTGGAAGTTAAAACGTGCTGGAATAATATTGGACGGCTGATACGTCTCCAACGTATCTATAATTTTTTATTGTTCCATGCTATTATATTATCGGTTTTGGATGTTCAATGGGCTTTATTATACACTTTTATATTATTTTTTGGGACTAACCTATTAACCGGAGGCCCAGCCAATATTGTTGTTTTTTGCCTATTTCAGTGTTTCGAAGGAAAGGAATATCAAATGGAGTCCAAACAGAATGAAACCTTCAGGAACGTGATTTTCTGAACAAACGTGATCCAGAGGACTTGGAGTGGACGTCAAGCAATCAACAAGGAGGCCACGAGGCAGGGGGCGCGCCTACCCGCTGGGCGCGCCCTCCACCCTCGTGGGCCTACGTACCCCGAAAACATCAGGAGAGGAGCAAAAACCCTATTTCCACCGCCGCAACCTTCAATGATGTGTGAGTAGTTACGTACCCGTGAGATCCCATCTTGGGGCCTTTTCCGGCGCTCCGCCGGAGAGGGCATTGATCACGGAGGGCTTCTACATCAACACCATAGCCTCTCCGATGATGTGTGAGTAGTTTACCTTAGACCTTCGTGTAACGCCCACGATGCGGCTATATCTCCCACGTGTCGAGGCACGACTTGGAGGCATAACCGCATAGTGGTTTTGTCGCAAGAAGGGTCATCTTCACACAATCCCATGTAATGAACAAGAATGGGATAAAGAGTTGGCTTACAATCGCCACTTCACACAATACATAAATATCATCATACATCATCCAAAATACAATCATATAGACCGACTACGGTCAAAATCCAGATGAAAATAAGAAAACCCCAAATGCTAGATCCCTGATCGTCCCAACTGGGCTCCACTACTGATCATCAGGAGAAGACACATAGTAACGACCACGTTCCTCGTCGAACTCCCACTTGAGATCGACGCCATCATCTGCACTAGCATCGTCGGCACCTGCAACTGTTTTGGAAGTATCTGTGAGTCACGGGGACTCAGCAATCTCACACCCGCGAGATCAAGACTTGGGCTGATTTGCGAGAAACTGGTTGAGAGTGGCAAAGTGAAACTGATTGTTGCCTTGACCTTGATTGCCTTGATTGCCTTGCCCTTGAGTACGTTCTTGCAAGGTTTGCAGAATCATCTGAGCATTGGCGTTGGTGGCTGCCATGATTGCTTGCCATGCCTCCGGAGGTGGAGGTGGTGGCGGAGGGTTCGCTTGACTCCCTTCATTGCGATCCGGATTCTGACGCGTTGGCGGAGCCATCCTGAAGAGGGTGACATCCGTTAGCATCTTGATAGACAAATAGATAAGTAGAATCAACGGATAGAAATTGCAACATATAGTCTTCACAATAAACATTCGAACGAAGATGAACGAATGAATTCCGTAGTAAACCATCACACTTCCATAAGTTGAGAAGCCACTTGAAAAAGATATGGAATGAACATATGAATTCGAAGTAACTCGAATACCACAATACAAAATAAAACAAAGTATTAGCTTGCAGAATAAGCCGGAACAAACATATGATAGATATTTCGTCCGAAGTTTTCGTGGTGGGGCCTACACGGGCTCAATCGTACAGCACCATCATGTACAAGGCTGTGCACATGACATACGAAGCGTCCCCGAGTCGGCAAAGCCATGGACTCTTTAAGACACAACGAGACCACTGTAAAATCAACCGTATACAGGCGGACCACTAGACGTCGAACCCCAATCTCATATCATGCATCTGTCGGAAATAAATCCTAAGGCTACTAGAATTCCCACTTATAAACTCCCGAAACTTTCTGGTTATGCAATCTGGTGTAGGGGATACAGGGGACACAAATATATATCACCCAAACTAACAATCCCTAGATCCAGCTGTATCCATCCGTCAACACATAACCAAGAAACCTTCGGAAATCATTTACCTCAACCTTCGAAAAACATCCGTTATACAAGTTATGGCAATACTCCCGAACTCCCGCCCCAGTACTGGGTGGCGTCGAGGTGATCTCACCAACAACTGCATAAAAGAGATTTCGATGTCGGCGAAACTCAGGTATTCCAGAACTGCAACGATAAAATTGTGACGACAACACCTCGGAGCTCAACTCCCCGGGACACTGCCACAACCCCTAAATGACAGGAGGCACCAAGAACAATGTTCTCGTCACAAATCCATCGGAACGATTCCAAGATACCCGCGTGATCTAAAAAAAATGTTAGTGAAATTGAGGAGAGAGTAGTCAAAACTCTACGTCAGGAGACCTCACCAGAGCGACGAAGGGACTGAGGAGTAAAAAGAATCCTACTCTCCGATATATATAATCCTAAGACTCAAAACATTTTTATTCTAGACTCAACAACGCCAGCGATTCGATCAAGCAGGGGGCTCCTAAGTCGGGGAAGGCTCTGATTACCAACTTGTAATGCCCACGATGCGGCTATATCTCCCACGTGTCGAGGCACGACTTAGAGGCATAACCGCATAGTGGTTTTGTCGCAAGAAGGGTCATCTTCACACAATCCCATGTAATGAACAAGAATGGGATAAAGAGTTGGCTTACAATCGCCACTTCACACAATACATAAATATCATCATACATCATCCAAAATACAATCATATAGACCGACTACGGTCAAAATCCAGACGAAAATAAGACAACCCCAAATGCTAGATCCCCGATCGTCCCAACTGGGCTCCACTACTGATCATCAGGAAAAGACACATAGTAACGACCACGTTCCTCGTCGAACTCCCACTTGAGATCGACGCCATCATCTGCACTGGCATCGTCGGCACCTGCAACTGTTTTGGAAGTATCTGTGAGTCACGGGGACTCAGCAATCTCACACCCGCGAGATCAAGACTATTTAAGCTTATGGAAAGGATGGTGCGAATAGATGGAGCTGCAGCGGCAAAAGCGTATATGGTGGCTAACTTGCGCAAATGAGAGCGAGAAGAGAAGCAAAGGAACGAACGTCATCTAGCAATGATCAAGAAGTGATCCTGAACACCTACTTACGTCATACATAACACAGACCGTGTTCACTTCCCGGACTCCGCCGAGAAGAGACCATCACGGTAACACACGCACTTGGTGTATTTTAATTGGGTCAAGTGACAAGTTATCTACAACCGGACATTAACAAATTCCCATCTGCCTCACAACCGCGGGCACGGCTTTCGAAAGATAATACCCTGCAGGGGTGTCCCAACTTAGCCCATCATAAGCTCTCACGGTCAACGAAGGATAAACCTTCTCCCGGAAAGACCCGATCAGTCTCGGAATCCCGGTTTACAAGACATCTCGACAATGGTAAAACAAGACCAGCAAAGCCGCCCGAATGTGCCGACAAATCCCGATAGGAGCTGCACATATCTCGTTCTCAGGGCACACCGGATGAACACTACGTACAGCTAAAACCAATCCTCGAGTTTCCCCAAGGTGGCGCTGCAAGTGGCTCTAGTTTGGACCAGCACTCAGAGGAACACTGGCCCGGGGGTTTAAAATAAAGATGACCCTCGGGCTCTAGAAAACCCGGGGGAAAAAGGTATAGGTCGCAAATGGTAAAACCAAGGTTGGGCCTTGCTGGAGGAGTTTTATTCAAGGCGAACTGTCAAGGGGGTCCCATAAATCACCCGACCGCGTAAGGAACGCAAACTCAAGGAACATAATCCCGGTATAACAGTAACTAGGGCGGCAAGAGTGGAACAAAACACCAGGCATAAGGCCGAGCCTTCCACCCTTTACCAAAACATATAGATGCATTTATTAAATAAGAGATATTGTGATATCCCAACATATCCATGTTCCGACATGGAACAAACTTCAACTTCACCTGCAACTAGCAACGCTATAAGAGGGGCTGAGCAAAAGCGGTAACATAGCCAAACAACGGTTTGCTAGGAGAGGGTGGTTAGAGGCTGACATGGCTAAAAATAGGAGACATGATATAGCAAGTGATAGGTAGCGAGCATGGCAATAGAGCGAACAACTAGCATAGCAAAGATAGAAGTGATTTCGAGGGGTGGTCATCTTGCCTGCAAGATTCTCAGAGTTGTCGAAAGCTTGATCCTCGTAAGCGTACTCGACAGGTTCCTCGTTCACGAACTCGTCTCCCGGCTCTACCCAAGACAAGAACACAAACAAACGGAACCACAATCAACAACGAGAAATGCGCAAACATCATGATGCAAAACATGTATGATATGCAAGATATGACATGCGGTGCATATGCGTGCTCCGGAAGGAAAATGATGAACATGGCAGTAACTTGGCAAACCAAGCATGCCACTGGAAAGATGAGGTGATTTCGGTCGAAATCGATATAAAGATCACCGGAATCGGATGCACGGTTTGCAAATGGCAAGCAAAACATGACACGAATCTGCGATAAACAGCAAGATAGCACCTAAAATGCAACAAGCAACAAAGCTACAGCACCCCAACATAGCAACAAAGCACATGGCAGTAATCTACAGGAGATGCTTGACAAAAGATGAACACTGAGCCACGGCTAGTTCACAACATATCAAGCTCAAACAAGCATGGCAAAAGAGCAAAAGATTACAGGTTCACAGACAGTGAAAAACTGGACATGACAGAAATCAGCATCAGGTAGCAATGTTCAGAGCACGAAATCAACATGCTATAGGAACTTAACATAGCAACACAAGGCATGGTAGTGTTCTACTAAATGCACATGACAAAAGTCCCTTACTGACCATAAGCCAAAAAGGACCAGAAGAAATGATGGCAAGCATGTAAACATAGCAAGTTTCGTTATCAGGTTTCAGACTTAGCAGAAAACAGAGCATGGCAGAAATATTAATATGTAGGCCTCTTTGTGAGCTTGATGCACTCACTACAGAGAAATGCATGACAAACCAAGCATACCTACAGCAAGATGGAATGTTTATGAAGCTAACCGTGGCAAGAAAAATTGCATAGCATGTATGGATCAACTACAATAAGCTTGGCAAAAATGCATAACATGTTAAGAATCTGCCAGAAATATTTTATAGCAAAAGTAGAGCAAGATTGAGTCATGCTATGATACTCTAAAATTGCAAACAATTGCAGGAATGGCTCAATTACAACTATAGCTACAAAACATCCTTACTGAACATCTCCAAAATATGCATGGATCTCTCTGTAGCATCAAGTTTACATGGCAAAAAAATTACAGCAGACAAGGACTTGGAGAAATCAGTCCCTGAAATCAGAAATATTACGGGACCTACTTTGCATGCTTGTGCTAGTCACCACAAGGATCACAAAAATACATGGACTATACCACTGGAAAGATGGCATGGCATACTTCAAAACACATGTAGAGCTCATGCTCAAAAGATGCACAGAATAAATGATACAAAAATGACAAATCTCCAAGTTCTGATAAAAACCAGAGATTAACAGCAACTAGCCCTCTTCCAACGAAGATTTGGGCATCAATATGTCCTCTAATGGAAATGGTGCAATCGAACAAAATGAAGAGCATCA
>NC_057796.1:336852799-336873022 GCF_018294505.1 Triticum aestivum | reverse complement strand
CGGCGGCGCGGTGGGAAAAACTCTAGGGTTCGTCTGAGATTTCGTTTTTCGGGATGCCCACATATAAATAGGTAGAGGGAGCTAGGAGACTCCAAATGAGGTGCGGTTTTCGCCCACACGATCGTAATCGAACGACGTAGAGCATGGAAGAGAGTTTGGTAGGCTTTGGGCTGGTTTTGGAGGGGGGTTTTGCTGGACACTCAAATGGACTTTGCGGAGGCCCGGTTAACCGATGGAGTACCAAACAACCTCCGAATGGAACGAAACTTGACCGATAGTCTCCGGGTGGTATATTAAGACGACTTGACAAGCCTCGGTCCATTCCGAGAAAGTTTGACACACGCACACGAAAGAAAACAAGAGGGGTGCACCGGAGGAGATAGGAGCGCCGGATTGGAAAACGGACAACGGGGAAATTGCTCGGATGCATGAGACGAACACGTATGCGAATGCAATGCACAAGATGACATGATATGAAAATGCATGACATGACAAAATACAAAACGAAAGACAAAACCCGACAACGGAGGGAAAAACATATCACATAGCCGGAAATGGCAAGAGTCGGAGTTACAAATATGGCAAGTTACATGCGGAGTGTTACACTTCGGATCCATAGTTATTAGCTAGATGGCTTCTTCTCTCTTTGGATCTCAATACAAAGTTCTCCTCGATTCTCTTGGAGATCTATTCGATGTAATCTTCTTTTGCGGTGTGTTTGTCGAGATCCGATGAATTGTGGGTTTATAATCAAGATTATCTATGAACAATATTTGAATCTCCTCTGAATTCTTTTATGTATGAACAATATTTGTCGAGATCCGATGAATTGTGGGTTTATAATCAAGTTTGGTTTGGCCTACTAGATTGATCTTTCTTGCAATGGGAGAAGTGCTTAGATTTGGGTTCAATCTTGCAGTGCTCGGTCCCAGTGACAGTAGTGGAAACGACACGTATTGTATTGTTGCCATCGAGGATAAAAAGATGCGATTTATATCATATTGCTTGAGTTTATCCTTCTACATCATGTCATCTTGCTTAAAGCGTTACTCTGTTCTTATGAACTTAATACTCTAGATGCATGCTGGATAGCGGTCGATGTGTGGAGTAATAGTAGTAGATGCAGGTAGGAGTCGGTCTACTTGTCGCGGACGTGATGCCTATATACATGATCATACATAAATATTCTCATAACTATGCTCAATTATATCAATTGCTCGACAGTAATTTGTTTACCCACCATAATACTTATGCTCTTGAGAGAAGCCACGAGTGAAACCTACGGCCCCCGGGTCTATTCTCTATCATATTAATCTACCGTTATTTCTATTACCGTTTATTTTGCTTTCTTTACTTTCACTCTTTATCATAAAAATACCAAAGATATTATCTTATCATCTCTATCATATCTCACTTTTGCAAGTGGCCGTGAAGGGATTGACAACCCCTTTATCGCGTTGGTTGCAAGGTTCTTATTTGTTTGTGTAGGTGCGTGGGACTTGAGCGTGGTCTCCTACTGGATTGATACCTTCGTTCTCAAAAACTGAGGGAAATACTTACGCTAATTTACTGCATCACCCTTTCCTCTTCAAGGGAAAACCAACACAGTGCTCAAGAGGTAGCAACGGCCCAGATGACGCTACTGGGCCTAATTCGGATAGGCCGTAACGGGCCCTGGGTTAGCGGGCTGTAAATGGGCTATATGCGAACAGGCCGTTAACAGGCTTTTCGTGGGCCGGCTCGTTACCTTTTGACCAAGTCAAGCGGGCCGGCCTTTTCACAGGAATGGGCCTCTGTTGGGCCATGCCACGTGTCGACGTATCATAGGCGCCTTCGGTCCAATGAGTGGATGACATCTGTCCCAACGGTGAGCCGACACGTGTTTCGTCTAGCCAATGATGATTTTACACGTGGAAAATCCCCATTGGTCGGGGCTGTTAACGGGTTATCGGATCCAAACCGGAACCCGATAGCTTAACGGCGACCCGTTACGGTGGATGCCACGTGTCGGTCACCCTTGACGAAAGCACTTCTATGATGCGCGATTTATCGTCATGGAAGTGAACACTTCCGTGATGATAATTTTGGTAATGTCATGGAACACTTCTACGACAGCACAGGTATGACTATCTTGATTCTGTCATAAACTCGTCATGGATGTACATGCATGACACAAAATGTGACCTACTGTGACAAACACGTATCATCACAGAAGTGTATTTTTTTGTAGTGAATATTTACTCTCAGAAAACTGTAAAATTGCCTACATATAATTTTGTACCTGCAGACCGTAGTTTTGCAAAATTTAACCTACACCTACATGTCAAGTCATATTTCCAATCGTAATAAACGGCCGCCACACACTGATCAATGCTCATAGTGGTTGGCAAACCATGTTATAAAAACCAGATCCACCAGAATTCTGGAAAACCTATTAGGTAGCAGGATTTATGATATTAGTAGGTTTTGGAGAATATCATTGCCATTTAATCAAGGCTAGAATCTGAAGCTTGACTGAAGAACATAGCAGAAATGAATATTTTTTTTGCGGCGTATAGAAGAAATGAACAAGACTAAGTAAATAGCTCAGCAACTCGTTTGCTGGTAACTACCCAGATTTTGATATTAACAAAATCTAAACCCCAAGCCCAGTGATACCGACAGCAGAGTAAGAAATCTTTAGGGAGAATGGTAAATTGGCAGCTTGAAAGTGGCAGAGGTCATGTTTCATGTTCCTGTGCTCCAATATCACCAGATCCACGCAACCCCGAATAGAATGCCCCTGCCGGTCGCCCCGCGTCCCCTCCTAAACAACATAAAGTTCAATGAAGTAACTCAATCACCGAAAGTTCTTTATCATACATGAGTATCAATGGTGTGATGAATGAAGTTGTTGAGAATGATAATGATGTACTAAACCGTAACTGCTTCAGTAAATAGCAACGTCTCACATAGTTCAGATTTGTAAAAGGAAAACAACATAATCTCTTGGTGTGCAGAATGGAATATAGATGCACAATACCCAAAAAGTGTTTATGAGGAAGGAGATGCGATGCCAGCTCTGATTGCCATGGTTCAATCACTCCAACACACAAAAAATGGTGTGGATGTCGTCCAAAGCGAGGGTGTGAGACTCCTACGTGGTTGCTGTTTGGACTCCCGCAAAGCCCTCCTTTGCTTCCAATTTACCAGACAAAGACATGGCCGGACCGGTTGGTGGACCGATACAGGACCACGTTGGATGACCAAACACGTATGGACCGCGCGGTCCTGATGGATATGGGTGGTTTGAGGGTCCGCTCTGGAGATTCCCTATTTTTATGGGAAGGCCTTCATGGCTGCTTTATTACTCATAACACACTTACATTGTCCTCTAAAAAGATATAGGTAAAGTCAGGGGTGTGTCCAACCACAAAGCCGGAGGATCAACATGTCTCTACCGAGCTAAAACATGAGCAACCATATTAGACTCTCTATTACAATGTTCAAAAAGAACCTTCCCTCATAAGACGACATTCTTCAAGGACAGGGCCAGCCACCATGGATTGCCCAGTATCCATATTCAGTGCTTCAACAACTACCAAGTCTAAGAGCCAACTTTAGACCTTCAAGAAGGGTCGGTTCTTCTATTGAAACGATATCAGCAACACGTTCCAGTTTAGCAGTAGAGGCTCCGATGAAAGCACCTCAGTGAGCTCGGACGACAGCGCCTCATGATCCTGAATATTCCTCCCCAGAAGAAGATGCATCCACAATCAGAACCAACTGGCGATTCATTGGCCTCCTCCGTCAGTTACTGACTGGGAGCACCGAAGGTTTGGCAGCTCATCTCACGTAATTTAACGCTAGTGCTCTAATCGCCGGTCTCGTCCGTACTGGTTGTTGCACCTCCTCACTCTTATAAATCTCCCTTCTCTTCCACCAAAGATACCAGCTAGTGGTCGTGATCATCTCTGGAATTTGAACCACATTCGTCTACTATTTTCGGTTGGCCAAATCGCACAAAAGAACCTCCAAGATCTCAGCTCCGGATCGTTGCGGCGTGCTTGCAAGTGTTATGATTTCATGCAGCCCAAGGACCCACCATACTTATTTTGCTCGAGCACATTTGAATAGAGCATGAGCCACATCCTCCGCATGGGTCTGACACACAAGGCATTGACCTGGGGTCGAGATGTGACGGTTAGCCAGTATGCTGATACAAGGAATTGTGTTATGTAGACATCTCGAGATGAAAATTTTAACCTTACTCAGCATCTTCAGATTCCACAAAATCTTCCATATTGGATGTGAATCCAAACTTCTTATATCGCCTGGGATAGGATGTTGGGTCAGATAGCTATCTTCCCACTGCCTATAGTATGCCGAGCGTACACTGAAAATGTTGGACTTTGTGAGGTGCCAAGCAACATTGTCATCCGTCTCATGTTGGTATTTTGGAATTTGTAGTACCTGTTCCGCATCAATATGCCAAAAGTTATCTCTTATAAGTGGCTCATCGCATACTCCTATGACCGGGTGATGCGGAGCATCCCAAGGTCATCCCCATGGACCTACCATCGTCTCAGCAAGTACCAAGTGGACCTATGACATGTGCACGTGCAAGAGCTCTCGAGACCGAGGTGACATCTCTCCTCTCGCAATTCCTCTTTGAAACATATGAGACATGGCTACTACCGCAAGCGGAGACACTTTGTATAATCAGGCACCAAGGAGTTAGCCATGGAGAAGCTCGGGAGAAAGTACAAGCGAAGAAGAGAAGCAATCGCGAAGACGGAGAAGAAAACAGTCAAGTCCAGACTTGCCCGGATGATCTGGATCCCCATCCGGACGATCCGGACCCCGGCCTGGATGATCTGCTACAACGCACGAAGACCACAGCAGGCCGCCTCCTGAAGCCGGATCATCCGGACCCCGGCCCGGATCATCCGGACGGACCCGGACGTCCAGACCAGCACCCGGACAACTGGAGCCCCCGCGGCCGCTACAACGCCCCCGGACGATCCAGATGGTCACCCGGATCATCTGGACCACCGTCCGGATCATCTGGACCCTGCCTACGTGTATGAGTTGGGCCGAAGCCCATGTACCCATTCGCCCCTTTAGTCTATACTAGTACACATGCCCGTGCGTTGCACCGGGCGAAAAAAAGGCAGAACCTGCTTCCGGTGCAATTATGCACCATTTTATATCCAATTTGTAATAAACTTCAATGATAATGTTAAACGTTAAATTTTTATTTTTTAAAATAGAAGGTAATAGAATAGTTAACATTTTTCTGAAAAAGATCATTTTTCGAACAGATGTTTTTCTTGCAAAGAATCTTTTTTAGGGGTAATAATGTTTTGTTTTTTGAGGTGTAATAGCATTTTCCTGTATAATATTTTTTTAATGTTTTGTTTTTTGAAAATATATTTTTCTGCAACTATTTTTTGCACAACCCGCTTCATGTGATATTTAACAATGCACGTGCGATGCACGTTTAACAATGCGAAAAAATATTCTTAGTGGGTTACTTAAGTGATGTGTTCATAGTTGGAATGTGAGCAAGGGTTATGTGGGTGTCAGGTTTGACAAAGTAGTGTTTAAAAAAAGGTTTGGCAAAGTAGGGAGGTGATATATCCCAGTCTGGTATAACTGTCAGGAAAAATAAGAAACCAATGAAAAAAGAACTTAAAATTAATAGACACATCAATATCAATAGATACATCAACCATAGAGTTATGTATTCGCATTTCCTATGATACATTTCCATAGAATTTACATATATACATGAATCAAAGGTCAACAAAAAACAGAGGTGCAGCATCTTAAAAATACAAGAGAGCTGCTATACGTATGATCAAATTCTGTAGGATCTGTGTACAACAAGACTCATCTGGTGTGGTGGGCCAAGACCTCAGAAAACGGGCCTGTCTCTTCTCGTACAAATCGTATGCCAGTTAATCGTACGTGAGGCAGTTTCGAAAATACAAGTGCTCGTCATTGTCGCCATGTGCTGCAACTAATAATAGTAAAAAAAACAAGAGAATACACCCCTGTTGTTCTCTAGGAAGTTGGAACAGCAACTTACTAATACCAATTCGGCAGCTACAGTGAGTTTATTCTCTTGAAACATCCTCCCATGTGGTTGGCTC
Organism: Triticum aestivum; assembly: GCF_018294505.1. Taxonomy (NCBI): domain Eukaryota; kingdom Viridiplantae; phylum Streptophyta; class Magnoliopsida; order Poales; family Poaceae; genus Triticum; species Triticum aestivum. Next base: position 336,866,885 of record NC_057796.1, on the reverse strand, counting down.
ATGTTGCCCAGCCTTATTTTTAGAAAATGGTGCTATGTTCTGAAATTAGTACCACATTCGGAAATGATATCTTGTGGACTCTTGGAGTACAATCCAATTCAAATCAAATTAATCCACAACAGCTTAGGCATTGAGTAACCAATAACAATTTTTATCTGAACATAAAAATGACAGTGGAACAGGTTCAGTTAAACAACTCTAAGAGATTTATTTTTCTGCAGGGAAACAACACACCTCTCCAAGAAGCAACCATGTATTCCTTTCCTCCTTGAAGTCTTAGAACTGCAGCCTCCACTTTGGCTATCAAGAGCAGCAGCAGCAGCAGCGCGTCTCCAGGATTTTTTCCAGAAACTCGTCTCTAACATAATTTACATTTTCGCTCGTGCCCACACATAGACTGACATGCTCAACACACGAGTCTGGCTAATCTACAGTTTCTGGCAAACACGCGTTGAACCATTTTTCAGGACACTCGAAGAAAGCACCCAAATTTCCACGACTGAATCACAAATTAACAATCATCTAAGGAGCAGGTACATAAGTAAACCGATGCAATTTACAAAAAAACCATAATTAATCTTGGCTTGGCGCATCCTTTGCAGACTCAGTAGGACTGAAAATATCGTCCCTAGTCAATAATCTGAATAGTTGACTGCAAAACCTGTACAATTGATGAGCACTGCAAATTTAAAGAGGTTCTAGAATAATTATGGAAGTGTTGAGAAGTGCTTAGTGCACATGAATAGAACCCCAATAGAACGCCAAAGGACCATCCCCAAAGCCAGAGAATCTCGTCTCCAGCCAATCCAAAGATGAGTCAAATAAGAGATATTAACAGTTGTTCATGCACTCATGTAGTCATAAGTTCAGTTTTGGTTGCCTAATCTTGGAGCACACAACTGTCGGATGCAAGCTAAAACAAAGATGTGAAGGAAAAGACTGCTCCTTGTACTGTCAGATTGTGTGACCCTTTTGCTTGCAAACTCAATCTATGCTATGGTGCTTCAGATAGACTGAGGATCTGAACCAAAGTTACAAGAGTGTTCTTTCCCATGTAAATAAGCGTTGGAGATTCTTTCCCTGTTCCTATATATCTAACTTTGGATGCAAGAATCTGAATGTGTCATTGTAGAACTGCAATAATTGACTGAAAGCAAACTTACACTTGATTGAGCACTTGAACAGTTGTTTTTTTTGCAGGCAACGCCCAAGTTGTTGTTGTCGCTGCAGCTCAAGATCCACGCCTTCCTGCTCTGGCTGTCCGTCGGCTTCCTGATGCATGTCCGCGTGCTGCTGATCAGCTCCAAGGCTGTAATCACATAATTAAGCAATGCCCATCTCAACTTAACGGACAACATGGAGGATAAATATCAGTATTTTAGCAGATAAATTTAAGACTTAGATGCTCTGAATTTCATCATTTGCGAGAAAAATGATATTGCAAGGTACATCATTTTCTTGTACAATCAGCTCTCCAAAAGCACCTAAATTTCAGTGTACAATCAGAATTGCTAAGAACCATTTGCTACAGAACTTACAGGTGTACTGAAAGAAATTCATCAAGAGCTAGCTAAACCATTTCATATATGAAGCAAAAATCAAGAATTACTGGCACTAAAGTAATCCGTCAATGCACATACCCAAAAATTTGAAGCAGCCATTTGACAACGTTGGTCTGATGATCCTTCCATTAGTCTTCGTAGGAGCCAATTTGTTAAAAAGTAGTACGTACAAGGCAATATAATTTGTTAACTGCATCAGAAACGACCATTAGATTAGACAAGGGCACCGCCCATGAACCTCTCCTGCTCCGCTGGCACCTCCCCTGAACCTCTCCTGCTCCGCCCGCCGCGCGGCGCCTGAACCTCTGCTGCTCCGCCCGTCGCGCCGCGCCTGAACATCTTCTCCATTTCCAACCAGCTTGCTCTTCTCGTCCTCGCGCACCTGCTTGAATCCTGACGAGGAATGAGACGGACGGTGAGCGGCAAGCAAGCCACAAGAGAGGGGGCGACGAGGAAGGGGGCTGTACTGAAGCTGGTGGCGGCTGCCGGCAGGAGGTGGCCGTGGCGGCGGCGGAGGCGGCGGAGGCTGGAGGACGCGCGCCTCGTCGCGGCCGCTCGCAGGGCCATGCCCTTCCTTCCATGGCAGCGCGAGATGGGGGGGGAAGGGGAGCACGGGAGCAGATGGTGGAGGTCGAGGGAGGCGGCGACCACACGCAGGAGGCGGAGCTCGCCGTGGGGCAGACGAGGGCGCGGGCGCTCGCCTTATCTTGTGCGCCGCGGCTGGAAAATAAGACGACGTGCTACAGGGGCTGGCAATTATTTTTGTATTTCCTTGGGCTAGCTTCGTGTGCGCGCTGCACCCAACCCTGAAATTTTGTACGAAGTGATATATATAGATAGATTAGTACCACCTTGGATTTTGAAAAAATTATGGACGTGTTGAAAAAAACTAAAAGCGTAAATTCATGGGAAGAAGCGTATTGTGACGGTGAACCCACGGAGTCAATCCGTGCTTTATTATTATTAGGTAGAGATAAACTCCTCCTCCTCCTCCACTGTTCTAGGGTTAGCATTGGTTTAGCTCATTAGAGAGAGAGCTTTGCTCATCCACTTGTTACCTACTCCATTGGAGACCAAGGCCTCCTAGGAGAAGATCCCCAAGTGGATTCAAGACCCCCTCTTGTGGGAAGATCCCCTAATCGATTCAAGACCTCCTTCTAGGAGATGAACTAGTTACCTTTGTATCCCCCTTTGTTGGATTTGAATCATGTATCTCTCTTCGTGTTCATGGATCTAGCACATGTGTGACCGTTTCTCGTTGATTTGAGTGTTTTCTCTTGTGTCTCCTCATGTTTCCCCTCGTGTGTTTATCGTGTTCTTCGTGGGATCCCCTCCAAATCGTGAAATATCGTCCCTTAGGGTTCCACCCTACATCATCTTGGTATCATGAGCCACGTTGATCACGAATTTGGAGTCCCTGCCCCCGTTTTCTAGCCTAATTTTGTGTGTGTTTTGTCCAATTTCAAAAATCCCCACAAAAATGCCTCACCAAATTTTTTGTGATTTGTTGGTTTGATAAAGTTTTGTTGATTTTGATCCGTAGATTCATTGTGTTGCAAGTGGATCTACCTTTTCCCCACCTCCCCACCACGAAATACACCAAAAAACGCCCCAATTTTTCTTTTCCCCCCGATTTTTGAGTTCATCCCGAGCCTCACCCGCGCGCAGTTGACCTACCCGGATAATCCGGACCCAGCCCCGGATCATTCGGCTCCAGGCCCGGATCATCCGGCTTCCCCTGACGAAAATGCATTTCTGCAGTTCTCCGCCGCCACCACTTCTGCAACCGCATACCCATTTCGACCACCACCATTCTACTTCCGCAAACCCCTTGACATACCCTAGCCATACCACCGCTTTCCGCTACCAACATTTGACGTTTGCTTTGAGAATTTGAGTTGCAGTATCTCGGTTTCCTAGGGTGTTTCGGCTAACTAGGAATGGTTCGACATCAACATGACCGACACTCATCTTCGCCACGAGGTCGTCATCGACAATGACCACTTCACCATCTTCACGCCATCAACCATAAGTGCTACCTCTTGAGCATGCATTGGTTTTCCCTTGAAGAGGAAAGGGTGATGCAGCAAAGTAGCGTAAGTATTTCCCTCAGTTTTTGAGAACCAAGGTATCAATCCAGTAGGAGACTACACGCAAATCGCCTAGTACCTGCACAAACAATCAAGAACCTTGCAACCAACGTGATAAAGGGGTTGTCAATCCCTTCACGGTCACTTGCAAAAGTGAGATCTGATAAAGATAATAAGATAAATATTTTTGGTATTTTTGTTGTATAGATTGGAAAGTAAAGATTGCAAAATAAATAGTAAACTAGAATTATAGATCGGAAACTTATATGATGTAAAGTAGACCCGGGGGCCATAGGTTTCACTAGTGGCTTCTCTCAAGATAGCATATATTACGGTGGGTGAACAAATTACTACTGAGCAATTGATAGAAAAGCGCATAGTTATGAGAATATCTAGGCATGATCATGAGCATAGGCATCACGTCTGTGTCAAGTAGACCGAAACGATTCTGCATCTACTACTATTACTCCACACATCGACCGCTATCCAGCATGCATCTAGAGTATTAAGTTCATAAGAACAGAGTAACGCATTAGACAAGATGACATGATGTAGAGGGATAAACTCAAGCAATATGATATAAACCCCATCTTTTTATCCTCGCTGGCAACAATACAATACGTGTCATTTCCCTTTCTGTCACTGGGATCGAGCACCGCAAGATTGAACCCAAAGCTAAGCACTTCTCCCATTGCAAGAAAGATCAATCTAGTAGGCCAAACCAAACTGATAATTCGAAGATACTTGCAAAGATATTAAATCATGCATATAAGAATTCAGAGAAGAATCAAATATTGTTCATAGATAATCTTGATCATAAACCCACAATTCATCGGATCTCGACAAACACACCGTAAAAAGAATTACATCGAATAGATCTCCAAGAACATCGAGGAGAACTTTGTATTGAGATCCAAAGAGAGAGAAGAAGCCATCTAGCTAATAACTATGGACCCGAAGGCCTGTGGTAAACTACTCACACATCATCGGAGAGGCTATGGTGTTGATGTAGAAGCCCTCCGTGATCAAATCCCCCACCGGCGGAGCGCCGGAAAAGGCCCCGAGATGGGATCTCACGGGTAGAGAAGGTTGCGGCGGTGGAAAAGTGGTTTCGTGGTTCCCCTGGATGTTTTCAGGTTATAAGAGTATATATAGGCAAAGGAAGTAGGTCGGTGGAGCTGCGAGGGGCCTACGAGGGTGGGGGCGCGCCCTCCTGCCTCGTGGCTTCCTCGCTGCTTCCTTGACTTCCACTCCAAGTCTCCTGGATTGCGTTTGTTCCAAAAACGATCCTCGCGAAGGTTTCATTCCGTTTGGATTCCGTTTGATATTCCTTTTCTGCGAAACACTGAAATAGGCAAAAAATAGCAATTTGCACTGGGCCTTCAGTTAATAGGTTAGTCCCAAAAATAATATAAAAAGGTATATTAAAGCCCATTAAACATCCAAAACAGATAATATAATAGCATGGAACAATAAAAAATTATAGATACGTTGGAGACGTACCAAGCATCCCCAAGCTTAATTCCTACTCGTCCTCGAGTAGGTAAACGATAAAAATGGAATTTTTGATGTGGAATGCTACCTAGCATAATTTTCAATGCAATTTTCTTTATTGTGGCATGAATGTTCAGATCCGAAAGATTCAAGACAAAAGTTTAATATTGACATAAAAATAATAATACTTCAAGCATACTAACTAAGCAATTATGTCTTATCAAAATAACATAGCCAAAGAAAGCTCATCCCTACAAAATCATATAGTTTGGCCATGCTTCATTTTCGTCACACAAAAATGCTCTCGTCATGCACAACTCTGATGACAAGCCAAGCAATTGTTTCGTACTTTAGTATTTTCAAACTTTTTCAACTTTCACGCAATACATGAGCGTGAGCCATGGACATAACACTATGGGTGGAATAGAATATAATGATGGGGATTGTGTGGAGAAGACAAAAAGGAGAAAGTCTCACATTGACGCGGCTAATCAACGGGCTATGGAGATGCCCATCAATTGATGTCAATGCGAGGAGTAGGGTTTGCCATGCAACAGATGCACTAGAGCTATAAATGTATGAAAGCTCAACAAAAAAACTAAGTGGGTGTGCATCCAACTTGCTTGCTCACGAAGACCTAGGGCATTTGAGGAAGCCCATTGTTGGAATATACAAGCCAAGTTCTATAATGAAAAATTCCCACTAGTATATGAAAGTGACAATATAAGAGACTCTCTATCATGAAGATCATGGTGCTACTTTGAAGCACAAGTGTCGAAAAAGGATAGTAGCATTGTCCCCCCTTTTTTGGCCTTTCTTTTTTTATATATTTATATTTGGCCTTTCTCTTTTTTTCGGGACAATGCTCTATTAATGATGATCATTACACTTCTATCTATTTACAACTCAAAGATTACAACTCGATACTAGAACAAAGTATGACTCTATATGAATGCCTCTGGCGGTGTACCGGGATGGGCAATGAAACAAGAGTGACATGTATGAAAATATGCATGGTGGCCTTGCCACATATATGATATTAACTACATGATCATGCAAGGCAATATAAAAATGATGAAGCGTGTCATGATAAACGGAACGGTGGAAAGTTGCATGGCAATATATCTCAGAATGGCTATGGAAATGCCATAATAGGTAGGTATGGCGGCTGTTTTGAGGAAGATATAAGGAGGTTTATGTGTGATAGAGCGTATCATATCACGGGGGTTGGATGTGAAGGAAATATGCCCTAGAGGCAATAATAAAGTTATTATTTATTTCCTTATTTCATGATAAATGTTTATTATTCATGCTAGAATTGTATTGACCGGAAACTTAGTACATGTGTGGATACATAGACAAACAGAGTGTCACTAGTATGCCTCTACTTGACTAGCTCGTTGAATCAAACATGGTTAAGTTTCCTAGCCATAGACATGAGTTGTCATTTGATTAACAGGATCACATCATTAGAGAATGATGTGATTGACTTGGCCCATTCCGTTAGCTTAGCACTTGATCGTTTAGTATATTGCTATTGCTTTCTTCATGACTTATACATGTTCCTATGACTATGAGATTATGCAACTCCCGGATACCGGAGGAACACTTTTTGTGCTACCAAACGTCACAACGTAACTGGGTGATTATAAAGGTGCTCTACAGGTGTCTCCGATGGTACTTGTTGAGTTGGCATAGATCGAGATTAGGATTTGTCACTCCGATTGTCGGAGAGGTTTCTCTGGGCCCTCTCGGTAATGCACATCACTATAAGCCTTGCAAGAAATGTGACTAATGAGTTAGTTACGGGATGATGCATTACGGAACAAGTAAAGAGACTTGCCGGTAACGAGATTGAACTAGGTATTGAGATACCGACGATCGAATCTCGGGCAAGTGACATACCGATGACAAAGGGAACAACATAGTTATGCGGTTTGACCAATAAAGATCTTCGTAGAATATGTAGGAGCCAATATGAGCATCCAGGTTCCGCTATTGGTTATTGACCGGAGATGTGTCTCGATCATGTCTACATAGTTCTCGAACCCGTAGGGTCCGCACGCTTAACGTTCGGTGACGATCGGTATTATGAGTTATGTGTTCTGATGTACCAAAAGTAGTTCGGAGTCCCGGATATGATCACGTACATGACGAGGAGTCTCGAAATGGTCGAGACATAAAGATCGATATATTGGACGACTATATTTGGACATCGGAATGGTTCCGGGTGAGATCGGGCATATACCGGTGCACCGGGAGGTTACCGGAACCCCCCGGGAGGTATATGGGCCTTATTGGGCCTTAGTGGGAGAGAGGAGAAGGGAGAAAAGGAGGGGGCGCCCCCCCAAGCCCAATCCGAATTGGGAGGGGGGCCGGCCCCCTTTCCTTCCTCCTTCCTTCTCTCCTAATCCAACTAGGGAAGGGGGAATCCTACTCCCGGTGGGAGTAGGACTCCCCTTGGGGCGCGCCTAGGAGGCCGGTCTCCTCCCCCTCCTCCACTCCTTTATATATGGGGGAGGGGGGCACCCCATAGACACACAAGTTGATCATTGATCTCTTAGCTGTGTGCGGTGCCCCCCTCCACCATAATCCACCTCGGTCATATCGTCATAGTGCTTAGGCGAAGCTCTGCGCCGGTAGCTTCATCATCACCGTCATCACGCCGTTGTGATGACGAAGCTCTCCCTCGACACTCTGCTGGATCGTGAGTTCGTGTGACGTCACCGAGCTGAACATGTGTAGATCGCGGAGGTGTCGTACGTTCAGTACTAGGATCGGTCGATCATGAAGACGTACGACTACATCAACCGCGTTGTCATAACGCTTCCGCTTTCGGTCTACGAGGGTACGTGGACAACACTCTCCCCTCTCGTTGCTATGCATCACCATGATCTTGCGTGTGCGTAGGAATTTTTTTGAAATTACTACGTTCCCCAACAGGATGCACCGGTGAAGTTTGCACCAACTCTCAAGGTGAGAAAGGGCAATGCACGGTACCGAAGAGGCTAGCAATGATGGAAGGGTGAGAGTGCGTATAATCCATGGACTCAACATTAGTCATAAAGAACTCACATACTTATTGCAAAAATCTACAAGTCATCAAAAACCAAGCACTACGCGCATGCTCCTAGGGGGATAGATTGGTAGGAAAAGACCATCGCTCGTCCCCGACTGCCACTCATAAGGAGGACAATCAAAGAAACACATCATGCTTCAAATTTGTCACACAACGTTTACCATACGTGCATGCTACGGGACTTGCAAACTCCAACACAAGTATTTCTCAAATTCACAATTACTCAACTAGCACAACTCTAATATTACCATCTTCATATCTCAAAACAATCATCAAGTATCAAACTTCTCATAGTATTCAATGCACTCTATATGGAAGTTTTTATTATACCCATCTTGGATGCCTATCATATTAGGACTAATTTTATAACCAAAGAAAATTACAATGTTGTTCTAAAAGACTCTCAAAATGATATAGGTGAAGCATGAGAGATCAATATTTTCTATAAAATAAAACCACCACCGTGCTCTAAAAAGATATAAGTGAAGTACTAGAGCAAAATTATCTAGCTCAAAAGATATAAGTGAAGTACATGGAGTATTCTAATAAATTCCAATTCATGTGTGTCTCTCCAAAATGTGTGTACAGCAAGGATGATTGTGGTAAACTAAAAAGCAAAGACTCAAATCATACAAGACGCTCCAAGCAAAACACATATCATGTGGTGAATAAAAATATACACTACAAAAAAGACACATCCGTGACATTTTTGGCCGAACGAAAACTTTTTCTGTCATACTTATGACACTTCTATGACAATAATTGTGACAAAACACGGTATTATCATAGATTTGGTGGGGTCCTACTTCTATGACAAAAAATCATGATAGAAAATGGGCTTTTCATCCTGGGCGGGCCGGAGACGCAGCTGCATGACATTCTTTGGGCCGTCCATGACGGAAAAAACCATGGTAGAAGCGAGGGCGAGGAAAATATCGGGGTGTTCCCGGTTACGGTGGGTGGTCGGGGCCGAGCGATGCGCGTTTCTCTCGTACACGCATGCGCGTGGGTGCGAGGCGTTGGGATCTAACTGAACCCGAGAGAGACGTTGGGCTCTAACTGAACCCGAGCGATTGCACTGCAGGCTACGCATTACTGAACCCGAGCGATCGATCGATGGCTGTTAACTAGACCCGATCGAGCGATTCCTTCGCTAGTGCTGCTAACTGAAGCCGATCGATGCTGCCTCTGGATGAACAGTGAGTGTTGCTGGGGGTTTGGATGAACAGTTCCCGGTGGGGGTGGATGAACAGGACCCCCGTGGCGTTGCCTCTGGATGAACAGGACCCCGATCGATCGAGCCAGTTGGGGCTGGATGAACAGGACCCCGTGGAGGGCTGGATGAACAGGACCACCCCGTGGAGGACAGGATGAACAGTAGACGGTGGAGGGCTGGATGAACAGTAGCCCGTGGAGGGGTGGTTGAACAGGAGCCCGTGGAGAGGGCTGGTTGAACAGTAGCCGGTGGAGTAGCGCGCGGTGGAGGCTGGATGAACAGGAGCACGTGGATGAACAGTCGCAGGTGGAGGCTGGAGGAGGTCGATGGTGGATGAGCAGTAGCCCGTGGAGGCTGGAGGGGGTCGACGGTGGAGATGAACAGTATCCCGTGGAGTCCCGTTTTGCGGTACGCCACACCCCTCCCGATGAACAGGACCCCCGTTTCGACCATAGCGCTCCAACACAAGTCTGTTTCCTCCGTTTTGCGGTACGCCAGACCCCTCCCGATCAACAGGACCCTCGTTTCGATCAGAGGAGGTTCGTTTCCTCCGTTTTGCGGTACGCCAGACCCCTCCCGATGAACAGGATCTCGTTTCGACCGTGGCCGGTCGAACACAAGGCCGTTTCCTCCTTTCTGCGGTATGCCAGGCCTCGTTTCCATCGGCTGTTCCGTCCAAGCCCTCCCGATGAACACGACGACGCATTCCGTTCCGACCCAGCCGGTTGGCTCCCCATGAACACGACGACGACGCTGTTTCTCCGTTCCGACCCAGCCATGTACACGAGCCCTGGCCCTACGTACGCGCGAGTAGGCGTTTGAGATCCCGCCCGTATGTACGTACGTGACCGTATTTACTTTCTTACACCCTGGCCGCTGTACGTACGTGTACATGCTACGTGCGCGCCTCTACATCGACCAGTATGTACATACACGTTTGCGACCAGAATGACAACGCTACGTACGCTTCGACCAGGTGGGTCCCGACTGTCAGGCACTTCCTTGTCTGCGAAGATGTAGCTGGTGGGTCCCAGCAGTCAGGGGGGCGAATTGTTTTTTTTGCCCGGACGCACTTCCTTGCGTGCGAAGATGTAGTTGCTGGGTCCCAGCAGTCAGGAGGAAACATTTTTTCGCAAAATACGGTGGCCCGTCCGGTGGGTCCCCGCTGTCAGGTGGAGGAATAATTATTTTGCACGTAATAAGGAGGGACTTCCTTGTTGCGGCCATGGACCCAGCTGTCAGCCTCTCCACGTACAGTCCACGTCCGATGGAAGCCGTTTCTTGACCATGTTGTCCACGCCGCACCGAGAGCACCAGGGCGGTGGACGACGGCGAGGCCTAGGAAGGGGACGACGTGGAGTCGGGGAAGACGTGGCAGTGGAAGCCCCCACGGAGAGGAGTACGAGGGTTCACTAGTTCGGCTGCGGTGTGAGGCTGCCGTCGCCGCAGGGCCTGGCCAGCGGTGGGAATAGTAGGGGCGGTGAGGCCTCCGCGGCAGCACAGCCGGCCACGGGAGGCAGGAGCATGCGGCACGACCGGCGCTGCTTTGGGCGGCTGGAGCAAGAAGACCAGAGGTTGAAGAAGCACTACGGCCATTGGATGGACATCGTACGGTCACTGGAGCTAGAATCGTTCATATTGACTTAGTTGACAAAGCACTCCGTCCCCGTCAACTTAGTAGGCCCACAAGTCAGCCACCCACCAAGGTGGGTCCCAACTAGCAGGGGGAGTATTCATTTTTTTGTGCATAATAAGGAGGCACTTCCGGTGGGTCCGAGCTGACAGCGGGTGGAACGTTTTTTTCGCGAAATACGGTGACCCGTCCGGTGGGTCCCAGTAGTCAGGGGGAAACGTTTTTTCCCGCAAAATACGGTGGCCCGTTCGGTGGGTCCCTGCTGTTAGGTGGAGGAATCATTATTTTCCACTTAATAAGGAGGCACTTCCTTGCTGCGGCTGTGGACCCAGCTGTCAGCTTCTCCACGTACAGTACACTTCCGATGGAAGTCGTTCCTTGACCACGTTGCGTTCCGTTGCATGCATGCGTCCATGGGCGTGGTGCGTCCCCACTGTCAGCCTCTCACGTACAGTCATCTTCCGATGACTCTCGGTTGTTGACCACGTTGACCACACCGTGCCGAGCGCACCAAAGGCCGGTGGACGACGGCGAGGCCCCAGACTGGAACGACCCGGAGATGGGGAAGATGGGGCAGTGGAGTCGCAAATGGAGAGGAGTGGGAAACTTGACTGGTTCGGGTGCGCGGCAGCACAGCCGCGGTGCCACCCACGGGAGACAGGAGCAAGAACATAGGTTGAAGAAGGAGCACGGCTGTTGGATTAACATCCAATGGTCCAGCTGCTAGAATCATTTGTTGATTAAGTTGACAAAGCCTTGCGTACATGTCCGCTTAGTAGGCCCACAAGTCAGCCACCAAATCTGACGGGTCCCAGCTGTCAACGGGAGGAATACTTTTTTTCACATAACAAGGAGGCACTTCCTTCCGTGCGAAGATACAGCCGGTGGGTCCCAGCTGTCAGGTGGAGGAAACATTTTTTTCAGCTTAATAAGGAGGAACTTTCCTTGCGTGTGACCATGGACCTCGTGGGTCCCAGTCGTCAGGCTCTCCACGTACAGTCCTCTTCCGATGACTCTCGATTGTTGACCACGCCGCATCGAGCGCAGCGAGGCGATAGACGACGGCGAGGCCCCGGACGAGAACGACTCGGAGATGGGAAGACGCGGCAGTGGAGTCGCAGATTGAGTGGAGGAGAAGGGTTATAACTGGTTCTGGTGCGGCGTGGGGCTGCAGTCAGTGGAGAATAATAGGAGGTGTGGAGGGGTGGAGGGATAGCCTGGCCGGCGGTGGGGTAGCGCTTTGCAGCGATGCGTGCTAAGCAGAGCCGCTAGCCGCCGGAGGCCGGACCAGGCGGTCCCGGCGACGCTGGAGGAAGAAGACGAGAGATTGAAGGTGCATGCCGACCAAGTTGACAACGCCCTGCGTAGGCTTCGACCTATTGGCCCACATGTCAGCCTGCAAAAATGTGGCATATATTTAACCCATGTTTTCTAGAATGTACAGTCCATTTGCTGGGCAGGGTGAACAAATAATTTCGCGTCAATGCGGCCCATTTATATTATCTAAGAAATCCCAGCCCATTTGTACTTCCTTCAAATACACGAATTAGTTGGGCTCGTTATATATATAATGTTATGTTAGAAGGAGCAATTAATATCAAAAATAAACCCGGAGAGGCACATTTTTTATATACATAATTAACAAATTAGCAAGTTATTACTCAAAATAAAAATGAGTGCGTTATTATTACATTGGTCCTTAAAATCTTCGCAAGCTTTTGTACGCAATCACCAGGATTTTCCTTGCCTGTGAGTCAAAAACAACCAGGATTTTCCTTGCCAACTTCTGTTAAACATTTACTTTTATAAGTTAATAACATGTGGGATGTTTTCATAATGTATATATAAGTCTCTATAAAATATACGATAATAGTAATAATATAAATATATAATGTGGTTAAAAAATACATTGGGCTGCCGATCTTTAAGAAAAAGCCCATAGGCCGGTATGTACCTCAAAAAATAAGTTGAAACCACTGTCACCCGTATGTCGTGGGCTACGCATGTTAAAATACAAAACCTAGGCCTAGCTGATACTTGTTCGCCCTCTGGAAAAATATGATACCAGATCCCCGAGCGAACTGGATTATAGAGGGGGCCGGCGGCATGACTAAAGAAGCACATCACGAGCGATTTTTTTCTTCAGTGGATGTCTCTCGATGGCGTTTTTTTACTTGCCTCTGCACCATACAACTTGTATTTTTAGCCTCCCAGTCCGTGGTGGACCAGCAGCCCATTTGCTGGGCAGGCCAACCTACAGAAACCAGCACTCGATTTTTCATCAAGCCCCAAGAACAACGCAGTACTATGTTTGTTTTGAGGCCGAAAACATTACGCTAGGGGTTGAGCGGGGGAGGGGGCAAAACAGGGCAAAAAGATTAAAAAGAGTTGATGCGCCGTTGCTACCCTAACAACGCAGGTGCAATTCTTCTCGGGAAGAAGGTGTGCCGTTGACATCCACACGTCACATACCCCACAGTAGGCATACTAACAAGTTCACACAAAAGCACAACAGAAAAGGTAAACATTCATATCAAACCCAGGTTCACAGGACACGTTCATATTCATAGCCAACATTCACTATCAACAACTCAAAAGATTCATATATACACAAGTTCAGCATGTCTATGGATCCAAATGATTGATAGATCACACAACAATATTCATAGATAATTCACAAAAAAGATTCAGATATACACATGTTCAGTATGTTTATGCATCCAAATGATTGAGATCACAGCCAATATGATCCATGGACGAACTTTAATTACCTATGGTACACACTGGTAAATGGTGTTCAGTCGGAGGTACTTCTTGCTAAAATTAATGCTTGTACGAGTTAACTTTCAAGTACATAAGAGGCAACACAGACAATCTGAACTTTGCTTGTAGGTTTATCCTCAAATAGTGGCCTCGTGCCAAGGGAGGTTTGAGCAACTTGGCCACTACTTTCATCCAACTAGTTTACTGGCTCATCTTGGTCCTGTAGCTCGCCAAAATTCTACATTGCAG
>NC_057796.1:336841592-336852591 GCF_018294505.1 Triticum aestivum | reverse complement strand
ACTGGTAAATGGTGTTCAATCGGAGGTACTTCTTGCTAAAATTAGTTCTTGTACGAGTAAACTTTCGAGTACATAAGAGGCAGCACAAACAATCTGAACTTTGCTTGTAGGTTTATCCTCAAATAGTGGCCTCGTGCCGAGGGAGGTTTGAGCAACTTGGCCACTACTTTCATCCAACTAGTTTACTGGCTCATCTTGGTCCTGTATCTCGCCAAAATTCTACATTGCAGACGAGAAAGGAGGCGGTTGAGAAAATGAACCACCCAAATTTTTTGTGCAGTTCAACTGAAATGGAGCATCCCTGGCGTGCAGACTGATTAAGTGCCAGATGAATATACGCGTCAACCAACTTATCTGGAATCTTTATACTCCATGCCATACAGTTCGCTACCATATGTGCTGATAACCAAAAGGCACAAGTTGGGACCAAAGACTGGACTGCATTTTTCTGGGCTATGCGCCAAGCAATATTTTTGGCGTTCACTCTCCTAATACTTGGAGTTTGACAATTGGTTGTAGCCGGTTGATACTCGAATGAATATAGGCACTTCTTCTTGTCAACATCGATGCTTGTCTGAGTGAACTTTGGAGTACATAGCAGCAGCATAAGTACATGTCCATCTGATCTTTTTGTGCAGTTCTACTGAAATCACCCGATGTAATGATTTGCCTGCGAGTTCAGGGTCCAAGTTACTCCTTTATGAAATCGGCAAACAGTAGCACAATACCAAATTACCAATACATATGACAAGCACAATAATCAGGATAAAGACCAGTACCAACCTGTGTGAGGTAGCATATCAATTACTATTTCCCTTGACTGGAAGCCGAGATAAGCCAAGCGACTGACAGCAAAGGAAGAATGCAAGCCGAGATTAGCGACTGACAGGAAAGGAAGGAAGCTGTCGAGGCAATGAAGCACCCAAAGTTTTTGTGCAGTTCCACCAAAATCGAGCATCCCTGTTGGCACATATATTGAGAGAGTGAGATTACTGTAATAGTGGGACTAGTTGATGAAACATACACTAACAAATAGAAGCACCCTCATTATGTTAATGGGTAAAGTTAGCATTCCCTCCCTGCTCCACCACATGATTCACCTCCATAGACAAACATACACACGTACATGATTCAGCATAGGGTGCTACTAAAGATTTGTTTAACTCTGACAGGAAAATTAGGTAGCAATAAATTAGTGGTACTTAAGTACTCCTAATTAATTAAGTGAGACAGCAGAAGTGGAAGGGCTACCTGGAGGATCGTCTCACATGTAAGGTAGTCATTGCCGAAGCCCTTGAATGGCCTCGACTGAGGCCTCTGGCTTCAGCAAGATCGCCTTGGCACTGTTTACTCTTCTTCTTCTTCCTCTTCATGCTCTGTTTCTCATTCTCCTCACCAGTTGGTGAAACCAAGTACATGATTGGCCTTCTATTTCAGAATTGGTTTTGTCAGTGAGGGAGTACAAGTGTACTAGTAAAAAATAGCTTTATTTTCTCATGGCAGTCGCAAAATAGAGATGAACACATGCATTAAATATCATTCTTACCTAAAGGAAGGTTATGGTGCCAATATGGATGATGAGGATTGGAACACAGATCTCCCTTTGTGCAGTCCACTGAAATGAACCAACTATTCCATTCTGACATTCCAGTTAAACAGCACAAAAGTCACTTCTTTTAAGAAGAGTTTTGTGCAGTGCACCAAAAGGTCACAACAGCAACCAGGTGAAATGGATATCCCTGTTTGCACAAAAAGCTACAGACGAAACAGTCAGAGTCTCAAACAATTATAGGCAAAAACATTTGGCTAAACTTGTCATGGCTTATAACAGTGGCATGGCTTCATTTTTACCAGGGGCATTAGATTAAGAACAGCTAAATATTTGGTATAAGGGCATGGGACAGTGGGTGCACCAGCAGTCCAGCACCATGTACCTAAACAGGGGCATAAAGTGGTGATTCATAGTTTGTTGCCCCGAGAAACAAACATCCAAGAAACATATCTGGGTTGGTCCCATTTTTGTTCACTCTAGCCACCTACTCCTATGTGTGGATAGCAAATCTAGTCCTGGTCATACCACTGTGTACAACGTTACCCCTATATTTCTCTTTTCGACCAAGAGACCGGTTGGATGACCAGTCTGTACTACTTTCACCCCCTTTCCTTCCTGTTTGTACCAAGTCCGATGTACTACATACTAAATTCCCCCACCCTCACTTTATTTCTTGTTTGAACCAAGTACAAGATTCGACTCCATGAAGTAGCTTTACCTCTAACAATAGAAGAAAAAATAGGTGACGTTGGACCATCCGATCGAGAGGGGCTGAGAGGTAGAAAATGATGCACATGCAGCGACGTAGCGAGCTGGGGAAGTAGAGCTAAGGCGGTTTCGAAGGAAGATATACCTGATGGTCGTCAGGATGTGGATAGGTCGGCGGCGGGAGGCTGGATCCGCCCACACTAGGGCAACGACGAAGGGATCGGAGGACCTCCCGCGCCGGCGCTCGGCCAGAGATAACGGTGCGGCCGGCAGTGGGTCTCCTCCCTCACTGTGGACGACGGCCTAAACGCTGCCCCTCCTCCCCTTCACCGGCGGAGGGGGAAACGTCCGGATCTGTAACCAGCGGTGAGGATAGAAAGACAGTGTTTTTTGAAGGGAGAAAGACAGTGTTACCACCCCTGTCTTGTTTAGATCTGGAGAGGATGAGAGTGTGTGAATAGAGCAACCCTAGCAAGCAAGCGCGGAGGCTTCGGCCTATATATACATAGTGGGGTAGTTTTCCTTTTTCACTCCATCAAGACAATCGTTTAAAATTGTGTACTATGTGCCAGGTCGCCGTTTTTTTAGTTGTTGATTGTTTTTTGAGATAGCTACCCGCTTGTTCTAAGTGGTGTTACGGTGTGCCAGGTCACACTTTGTATCGTTCAAGTCTGGTACAAGTACCTCCATTAAATGAACAACCACCCCCTCGTAAAAATTGTGAACAAGCCCACGGCTAAAATTATCGGAAACGTGGGTTGCCCCAACATGCATTATTATTTATATTTTCTGCTCCCTCCGTTCCTAAATATATAAGTCTTTTTTATTAGCCACACCTTAGACAAGAATTTTTTTATTAGCAGTGAACCCCACTTGTCATAGGCACAAAAAGTGTGGCAAGATTCCCTTAGGCAAGCCAAAGTGTGTCTAACAATTTGAGCAACTCAAGTTAGGCAAGTGTGGGAAAAATAATGTGGCAACATAAGACAAACATAGTCACAATCCAAACAGCCCCGTATTTTTTTGTGACATGCATGAAAATTTGGTTAGTTAAATTTATAGTCAAAATTTGGCAAGGTGCATCAAATCAACACATGCAAGTATCAAAAGGGAAGTAACGGCATGCATGCATGCGTTGTACTCCCTCCGTTTCCAAATAGAAGTCTTTTTAGAGATTGCAACAAGTGACTACATACGAAGCAAAATATGTCTACATACATCCGTATGTAGTAGCCCATTTGAAATGTGTAAAAAGACTTATATCGAGTGCAGTGCTTTGATGTGTCGCGTCAACTCGTACAAGACCGAGAAGTTTGATTACTACAACGCCCTCTCCCTCGCGGACTGAGCTCCGCCTCCGGTGCCTTAACTGCACCTGCCTTTGGCTGCATGACAGGTGGGCCAACCACCTGTTGGGCACACCTGTCATAGACGCAAAGGCAGGAGCAGTAAGTCAATGAAGCTGCGTCCCTCCCTCGCGCATGAGCGCGGTGACTGGCAGGACTAGTAGGAGCTTTCGCTACACGCTTCTTGACGGCAGCGAACTTGCGGATGGAGTTGACCATCATGTCGTCCATGCGAGAGGCGAAGCCGGCGTCAGCGAGGGCTACGACGCCGGCAGTCGCCAGCACCGTCTAGAAACGCTGCACGGTGCGGGGCCGCAGGCCGGCGCCTTGGATGATTTGGCATAGCCGATTGCCGCTCGCGACCATCGCCTCCATAGGTGCTTCTGGCTCCTGGTCACTTGGTCTTGGATTGGAGTGAGCAGTGTTGCGCAGAGACTAAGGAGTAGATGGATTGGAGTGGTGGGGCGCCTTTATATGAGAATCCAAACTCTGTTGCATTCACATCGTGCTGGCTCTATTCTGCTTCTCCAATTAATTCCCTCTGCATGTAGAGTAATTTGAGGATGCATCATTGACCGTTCAATGTCTCGGGAACCGCTACCCTCTCCCTCCTTGTCATTCAAGCACCTATGGAGGCGACTGCCGCTCGCGTCTATCGCGTGTTAGGAGACGTTCCCGTCGACGACGAGGTGCCTATGGTGACTTCGTAAATTTCAAGATGATAGTACTAATATACTCAATATTGTGCACCGCGACCAAGGCCGAGAGGAAAACGAGAGAACTACGTATTTATTTATGGTGTAGATTCACTCATTTTGCTCCATATGTACTCCGTCTCGGTGTTGTGTAGTCACTTGTTGAAATCTCTAGAAAGGCAAATACTCCTTTCTGGTTTACAGGGTTATACTAGCAAGTAGTAGTACTACAATAGTGGGCTCACATAGCAATTTTGTCTCATGCAAGAGCCTGGCTATATGCGTGGTCCAAGGTTCGCAACTGCCACGTTCGGGTTCCACTTGGCTCTTCGCCTCTTCGAGAAGACAAACAATGATGTTACTACTACTGCTTCTACAGTATCGAATCCAGTGCTGCATGTTCGAATCCACTGCTGCGTGTCCGTCCACCGCGAGCGGGATGGATAAGCAAAAGCCTGTCCTCGTCTGCGAGCCACCGCGCGCATGGGCGAGGGAGAAGGCGTGTAGTAGTAAAATCAAGCTTCTCCTCGTTGTACGAGTTGACGCGACACATCATAGCACTGGCCCCACATGGTTGCCTCTAAACTTGGCTGAAAGACCCGCAGTGTACAATACTCCATTTGCTGCAACCTCTAACATTTACCCCACCACAAATTAAAATATATATTCCTGTCTTGACCAGATGAGCGTGCAAACTAGAATCACCAGGATGACAGGTAGGGCCAGAAGATTATTTTAACCAAAAAATATAGCATGGAGCCGACCCCAATGATTTTAAGCTTACAGGCATGTTACACGCTATCCTAGACTACTCTACACATGAAACTGCCACACGAGCGTCCGGGCTGCGCTTGGCTCTTCGCCTCTTCGGGAAGTCAAACAATGGCCCTGTTTGGATACTCTAACTCAGTTAGAGGTTAGAGTTAGATTCTAACCCTGAACTAACTCTAACCAAAAAGGTGTTTGGATAGCAGGGTTAGATGGAGCGCGGATACCGCGAGGCGCCTTCACGGGCGGTGCGAGAGGGAGGGAGGGAGAGGACAAGAAACTTCGAGGAAGTGAGGAGGGATCTGCCTCGAGGAAGTGTCAACTAACACCGATTGAACTGCTGCATGTCCACCGCGTACGGGAGGGAGAGCGTGTAGCGAACGAAAGCTTCTCCTAGTCCTGCCAGCCACCACGCTCATGGGCGAGGGAGGGACGCGGCTTCATTGACTTACTGCTCCTGCCTTTTTCGTCCATGGCAGGTGGGCCCAACAGGTCGGTGGCCCACCTGTCATGCAGCCAAAGGCAGGTGCGGTTAAGGCGAGAGGGCGTTGTAGTAATCAAACTTCTCGGTCTTGTACGAGTTGACGCGACACATGAAAGCACTGCACTCGATATATTTCAATAATTTGCGTTTACCGATGCATTAATTACAAGGCATGCATGCCGTGACTCTCCTTTTGATACTTGCATGTGTTGATTTAATGCACCTTGAAGTAGTATGAATATGTGACGGTAAAGCTTTGTAATGCCCCGGCCCTAATAAAGCGAGAGATGGTTGTGCACGAGGAGGGCGAGATCATGCAGACGGAACAGGACCCGACGATGGAGCTCTCTATGGTCTCGATGGACCTCACCTTGCTCCACTGCCCCTTGTGCCTCAGCCCCTAGAAGCCTCCAGTGTATGAGGTTCGAATACACCTCGTCCGTTCGGCTGATCGAGCAAGGTGCAGGTTTCTTGATTGATGTGTTGTTCGATTGATTTGTGCAGTGCAAGGGAGGGCACCTGGCTTGCGCGGACTGCCGCGTCGAGCGCCCAGGAACCAGCGGCAGTGCCAGAAGTGCGAGCGCGGCGGTGAACGCCGTCCTCTCCTCGGTGAGGGTGGAGTGCCCGCACGAAGGCTGTGGGCTCTACGTCACTCACCACAAGCTCGCCGATCATTAGAGCGTCTGTCCGCTCGCGCCCTGCAAATGCCCCGTGCCCGTCTGCGGCTACGAAGGCCCGCCGCCGGTGCTCTCCCACCACATCAGCACCGTGCATCCCATGCCCGTGCACAGGATCCAGTATGGCAAGGCGCTCCAGCTGCAAGTGCCATTGTCGGAGCCACGGCTCTTGCTGTTCGCGGAGGAGGACGGTCGCACGTTTTTCTTGGTCGGCGGCGTGCTCGACATCGGCGCGCCTATCGCCGTGTTGGTCATCTGCATCAGAGCAAGGGCGTCCCCACTGCCGCACTACATGGCCAAGCTATGGGCGAACGGCCCGCCAGGGGAGCCCAAAGTCAGGACCGACGCCGTCAAGGTGGAAATTGAGGTGACAAGCAGTAGGGTTCCCGGCGACGTCGCCGTGCAGGAGCTGACCTTCTTCACAGTTCCGCCCAAGCTGCTGGCTGGGGCTAAGCTGGTGTCCCTCCACATTCAGATTGACAAGCTCATGTCCTAAATGATTCTACAGTGCCTTCTGTTTATCTTAGTAATATGCTAATATAGGGGTTAGCTCGGTCTACTTTAGCTTAAGAGATGGTGGGTTTTGGTGGCGATGCAGCGATTACCTTGACATCAGATCAGCAGTGAAAGTAATTTCGAACAATCGAATGGATATTTTGTGTCTGTTGGATATAAAGATCCTTTGGGTAAGAAGTAACAACTTATATGCTTTTTTTTGAAACGGAACAGCGATACTAGTATAATTTTTGTTGACATGCACTAATATTTTCGAAACGGACGTCGGGCTGTAGCTAGAAGGGCGGTTGGGACGCGGCATCGGCCCATACCGCAGTGACCCCCGATTGGGATGCACCGACTGTGGATTTTCTCCCTCGCCGATGTCGACCGCGTCTACGCAGAACATTGTTCCCTTCCCCCAGCTGCGGGATCAGGCCGGATATGTGACCAGCGGTGTGGCCACCGTCGTTCTATGCTTGTGAAGAGAGCAACCCAAGCAAGCAGGCTTGTAGTTTAGGCTCCTGCTAGTGTATATATAGTGGTTTTCTTTTTCTCTCCATATCAACCATTTTATATTGCGTACGTGTCATTGAAGAGTGAAATGATGGTTGCTTCTTCCGACTAACTTACTGTGTGATTTGACTGCTCCTTTAGTGCCCCCTACACGTACTCCCCCTACGTGTATGCAACTGTCACACGTACACATGGACGCAAAAACGCGCGCGATGCCCTAATGCATGCATGTCTGAGCACACGACGGAACACACACGGTCACACTCAAGTGCTCAACCTACACGTGCATGCACACACATACTCAGCCAGGGTGAGCTAGTGACCGTATAAACACCGGAAAATGTATATATTGAGCGCAGTGAGCGTATTATGAAGTCCACTGACCGTATTTTTACAAATATACAGTGACAGACAGTGTATTTATCTCGTTTGAAATTAAGCCATATTAACCGGAGAGGAGGCAGTATGGACTAGCATTACTTTGTTGTGTCCCGTCAACTTGCCGAACGAGGAGAAGCTTGCAGGACGGGAGAAGCTTGCGCGCGGTGGCTCGCAAGACAAGGAGAAACTTTTGACCAATGCAAGATGTCCTTCGCTCAGGCGGTGGACGTGCAACAGTTAAGTCGGTGTCAGATTGCCAGAAGCATACACTATACTCGTACTATTATTGTTGCACTTCCCGAAGAGGCGAACAGCCAAGCGCAAAGTTTACTAGTACTAGTACTACTACTATAGTCTATAGAAGTACTATACTAGTACTAGGAACCGGATGGAGGAGCGTCTGCACTCTTATTATATATTTAAAATGTGATAAAGCAATCTTCAACACATTTGGTTCTCTTCGAGGGTTCTCGCATGTGATAATGGAAGTTGATTGCATGAAACACTCGCCACAATTCTCGCTTAATTCTGGCTCATATCCTGTTACAAATAGGAGCGCTCGGTAATATTTCCTCTTTTTTGTTATTCAGCATGTAAACAGGTCAGCAAACCTTGCGGCGCATCTTCGTGCGAACCGTGCTTGCTGCACTTTGAATGTGTCCGAGAGCTGGCTTGATGAAACACCTCGCTTCCTACTTCTTTTTTTGCGGGGCACCTCGCTTCCTAGTGACCAGTGTCTTGGCTGGTCGTCCTAAGAATGCTTATATATGAATAAAGCTCTCTCATTTACCCGCAAAAAAGATTAAGCCATATTAACCGGAAAGCAGGGAGTATGGACTAGCACTACTTGTTGGTGTGTCCCGTCAACTCGTAGAACAAGGAGAAGCTTGCAGGACAAGGTGAAGCTCGCTTATGCCTTTTGACTAATGCAACGTACCCTCGCCCAGGCGGTGGACATGCATCAGTTCATTCGGTGTCAGATTGCCAGAGGCATACACTGTAGTACCGAACATGCGGTGTACCATCATTGTTCGACTTCACGAAGAGGCGAAGAGCCAAGCGCAAGGTTTAGTAGTACGAGTAGTACTACTACTAGAACCGCAAGGTGGAGCCTCTGTACTCTTATTTTTCTTAATCTCTGATAAAGTACACATTTATTCCGGAGAAGGGCGGAAAACGGCAGCCCAACATGTAATGATGATATCGATCAACCATGCTCGAATATATCTAGGCCTCCGTGCGAGCCCATCTGTGTGTTCTCGCTCCTCGTCTCTCTCAAGGAACGGTGGGTTGGCCATTTTGCCGTCAATTGAGATCGGTTTGCTCACACTCCGGTCCCACATGTCAGTGATATGCCAAGAGGAGGTGCGTTGACCGACTGGCCATACGCGTACTTGGTTTTGCACCTTCATACTACTCCTCCCTCCGTCACTGTTTACAGGGCGCGCTTCATTATGATGCATTTCTCTCAATGCATTTCCACCACCAGAGAGACTTTGGACGCGTTTGGTTTAATGCTCAATTAATTAAGGCGTGGTAACCGCAATTTTCTCTCGATGTAGTACTACGGAGTGGAGTAAGTGCATGCATGTGTGTAGCCGGGGTGGAAGCACTGCATGCATGTGTGTACGCATTATTTCCTCTAGTAATAGACGTTGTGCTATAACTACCAATGCTATTTTTCAGGCCGATCGCTAGTCGCCTTGGTCCCAGAGATTTTCTCTTTTTCTGAAGCGCGCTCTATAAACAGTGACGGATGGAGCAGTATGAGCGGATTCAAAGAAGAGCGTATTGATTTGCTTCTTCCGAGCAACTTACAGTGGAAAAGGTGGGGCTTATGATTTGACTGCTCATTACTCACTATTAATGCGGCACAACGACCGGTCTGAGTCTCCCATGCGGCTGTGCACTACCCCCTCGTTCTTAAATATACTCCGGAGTATTTGTCTTTCTAGAGATTTCAACGAGTGACTACTCAAATATTTGTCTTTTTAGAGATTCAAATGGACTACTACATACGGATGTATATAGACATATTTTAGAGTGTAGATTCACTCATTTTGCTCCGTATGTAGTCACTTGTTGAAATCTCTAGAAAGACAAATATTTAGGAACGGAGGGAGTACACATACGAAGCAAAATGAGTGAATATACACTCTAAAATATGCCCATTTGAAATTTGTAAAAAGATAAATATTTTTTATGACAGTTGCGACGACAAAAAAGAAGCATACTCATTGTCCTAAGGGAAGATAACAACACGGTTGTGTTTGTCTAAAACGGTGTGAGGACGAGATTGCAATATGGAAAGTACGTCGGACGAGCTACGTTTTGTGCAAAGAACGATGGAAGATCCAGATGCAGCGATGTGGGAAGACGGGCAGTGGAGCAAGGCCGTGGGGGATACCTGGAGGTCGTCGGGATGTAACTAGGTGAGCGGCGGCGGGCGGAATCTGCCCATACTACGGCAGCGAGCAGGTGGCGTAGACCCTACCGTGCCAGAGCTTGGTCAGAGAGAACGACGTGTATCGCAGATCGGGACGTGCTGCCTCGGCGCCGTCGAACGGCGAAACGATGCACGTCCTCCCTTTACGCCGGCGGACGGGATGCGGCCGGTTCAGTGACCAACGGTGAGAGAGAGAGAGAGGCCACCGCAGCCTTGTGTGAGATACTCTGAAGAGAGACAAACCAGGCAGGGAGGCTCCATTGTATATAGTGGAGCGGACTACCTTTTTCTCCATAAAAATCGTTTTATATTATGTGTACGTGCCATTGAGAGATATAACTTTATTTAAAAATAAGGCGCCAACGCATCAAGTCGAACTTTGTTTCGTGCACGCGTGGTACACGACCTCTGTAGGTAAACAACCGCTACACGCGTTCAAATTAGCACGTGGACTGCCATTTCGTACAGAAATGAGCTCCACTGTGTACCCGCGCGGGTGTGGCTGGGCACGAAGCGTGAGTACGTGCATGGTGCACCTATTCTCTTCTTGTATACGTACACCACCTACGTGGGGTTGTGTGAGAGAGATACAAACGTAGAGAGATATAATGTGTGGGTTCGTGAGAGTTTTTTAGGGGGGTCAATCAAAAAATGTAACATATGCAATGTGTGTGAAATAGAGTCCTGGATATATCATATATATAGAGGGGGCGATCCACGAGAAGAGAGTGGAGGTATCATCGACTTGAGGTGTCCATATAATCGAAGAGAGGGATGATCTGTGTGTGTGCGCGCGCGGTCGATAAAGAGTGCCATCGAATTTGTGTGTGCCCACGTCAAAGATATAGAGTGGCTGGCCTACTAGAACGAGAGAGGGGACAGGTGCGGTTTGTCTCTGTGGCATGGATACCTACCTACAACGCTCGACTAT
>NC_057796.1:336789321-336841225 GCF_018294505.1 Triticum aestivum | reverse complement strand
GGTACAATGGCTGGTATATGTGTGGAGGAGGAGAGAGGCCTACCTCATGTATTAAGGGAGATCGATCTACCTCATGTATTAAGGGAGATCGATCGGCATCCATGCATATGTGTAGGAGAGGAATAAGGTTGGGAGAGAGACAGAGCTAGAGTGTTGGAGGGGGTGGTAGTGGAGTTGCTTCTAACAAATGGTGGGATAGGCTTGCTAGACAACCGGAGGGCACGCCTGCAATATCAATAAGAGAGGGGATGGCTGCCTGTCTGTGCACGTGCGTGTGAGACACGGGTCAGGAGGCATGCACGAACGATGAGGGGGGAAAGATATGGCTGTGGTAAGCAGACATAACTACATAGGAAGATCAATCGTCCTTTGTCAGATAAAGGAGAGACATAACTTGTGAGGTACGTCGATCGATGGGGGGGTGTAGTTAAAGTCGACCTAGGTATATGTTGGGAGATCGATCGGTATACATGCATGTGTGTGTTAGAAGCAAATGAGGCATGGGGAGAAGGATAGAGAGAGAGGGATGCATCTAGGAGGTGGTGCGAGAGTCATACTATATTGAGTGGGAAGGAGTGTGCGAGTACGAGATCGATGAAAAGAGTGGTGGGAGTGAGGCATGGACGGTGATAAGACAAGAGGGGAAGCTTGTGTTTGTGCTAGGCACACCTGGCTAGAGAGGCATATCGATCGATGTGTGCCGTAAAGAGGAGCTGGGGGGCCTACACACACCGTGGGTGAACGACCTAAAGTGAAAAGACGAATTTGCGCGATGGAGCTAGAGAATGCCGAGGGAAGGTGAGAGGGATGCGGGCGTCTGCATGCACGAGAGAAAGTTAGCGCTAGCTAGCTACAAAGATAAGAGGATTGTGTGGGTGTAAAAGACGAATAGAGATCATACTTCATTATAAAAAGCGAATTCGGATATTTAAAGAATTTATTATAGTGTTTTAAACCGACGCATCTGTGAATATATATATAACGGTGATACACATGGTGTAGTTATGAACATGTTATACTACATATAATATATTTTATCTCTACTCTTATTAAAAAACGGAGTTCTTGATGATGGTGCCATCCTGCAATATAGGCCATCCGATTTATATCTGACGGATAGGAAGGAAACTATGGCAATTTTGAAAAAAGATACCCACACCCCTCTCCATATTTGCAAATTAGGCCTCCCCTTGATCATGTTGATGTTCTGTGGAACGCATGGGAATCTTGCTAGTACTACGTATAACATATAGAACATTGATCATAATTTGGGCTAATGTGTGGCTTTTGCAGCTCAGGTCTAAATACTTGTCATAATGTAGGGGGCGGGGCACTATACTATGTGTGATAAACATGGTGTACACGTATGGAACATGGTTTAGATTATGAATATATAGTTAGTACATCAAATGTACTATTATTTGGAATCAACATCAAGTGTATTCAAAAAATAGAATTCGAGTTCATGTAGTACACATAGTTCATATCTATCTCTATAGTAATCATGTGGTGTGCTATTAAGGTAATACACGAATGATGGTTGAAGTTGGCAACAATCATGATTATAGATTCTTATTGAAATAGAGAAACGAATTCAAATTCAGTTCGAATTGCAGCGGTAGTATAGACAGTTGGAATGCACTAAAATGTTGGTATGAGTAGGTTACATGCATTATACAGCAAGCGAAAAAATTTAATTGGACATAACATGGATTCATACTATCGAATAGCATTTAATTGCACTAAGTTGTTGGTATGAGTAGCTTTAAATAGCATTTTTATAGTAAAACGGGGCAAGACTCTCTCTTTGTGTGGTGTGAATAGTTTTATTTTTTTCGTTTTCTTTTTGGTTGAGGGAAGTGCGAATTGATTTGGTACGTACAAGTACAATATTACACGTTTGGCTTGTCCCTAAAATTCAACCCGCGCCTTGTTATATCCCGAAAATTCAGATATCGTGCTCCCAAAACTGGCGCCTTCACAACCCGCGCCTTGCTATCCCGAAATTACAACGCGCGCGAAAACTCCCTCCAGGTGCCAAATCCCGACACACGAAATCCCCCTTCTAACCCTGAGCCGAAAGGGCCGCTAGTTCAAATCGGTGGGGGGTACTTTTGTAGCACACCCTACATTTTGGACAAGCGCGTCCATAAGTCATGGTTCACCCCCTCCCATCGCCTCCTTTTCGCCATTCGAAATCCCAGGCCGCCATAACCTCTCCGCTCCAGCCGCGAAACCCCACCCTCCTCCGTCCGCCACCTCACCGCTGCCCAGCCGGAGCCTCTTCCCCGACGACGTCGTCCACCGCAACAGCTCGACGTCCCTCGTCCACCTCCCCGGATGAGGATCCGTCGTCCATCTCATCGTCCCGCCGGTTCAGTCGCCCCGTCCTCCACCTCCAAGGAGCTGCTCCGACGATCGCCTCGTCTATCACGGCTGCTCCATCCCCACAGCACCGCCTTAACCTGCTCCACCAGAACCGTAGCATCCTCACCGACTCCTCGAATGAAGCCGAGGCCTACTCGGCGCCACCAAAGAGGTTGTACACTCGTCGCATCGCACCTTATCCTTAGCTCGACCTCCCGGCGCTGACAGTGCTCCATCCCACACCCCCATGGAGCGGCTACCTTGAAGCCGGCGCTGCGGGCGACATCTCCACGGCGGCTCTCCCCCAGTGCGAGGCCCCTTCGGCGGCGGCGTCCATACCAGCCGGATCTGCTACTGCTGCTCCGGCTCTCGCTCGCGCTACTGCTGTTGCTCCGGCTCTCGCTGGATCGCTCGCTCGCCCAGCTGCTGCTGCTCCGGCTCTCGCTCGATCGCTCGCTCGCCCAGCTGCTGCAGCTCCGGCTCTCGCTCGATCGCTCGCTCGCCCAGCTGCTGCTGCTCCGGCTCTCGATCGCTCGCTCGCCCAGCTGCTGCTACTCCGGCTCTCGCTCGCTCGCTCGCGCTGCTGCTGCTGCTCTCCCGCTCGCTCATGCTGCTGCTCTGCTCCAATTTAGCTACACTTCAGTCGGCAGAATCGACTTTTGGGTCAGTCAATTTTCAGGGGGTGGGGGGGTTCGCCGGAGTTAAGGAAGAACCACCAGCAGCGGGGACGGGGGCTCACCAAAGAGGTACCCCACTATCTATCTTAGGGTTCAGGGTAGGGGGCGGGGGCCTATAGGGCTGGCCGGGGCGGCGGCGGACCGGCGGTGGGGAGTTGTTTCGGGGCGGCGAGGCAGCGCTGGGGCCGGCGGTTCGGCCGGTGGTGGCTGGCGGCTCAGGGGGGTGCAGGTTGAAGATGAACTGTAGGCCCTCCCTAAACTACATGTCAAGTGCCTCTCTGCTACCATTGCGTTCAGTTTCGACAGTAACATTCAGATTCCACAGTAAATTTTAGTTTCGACAGTTAAGTTCAGAGTCAACAGTTTTTACCTCATCTGTTGTAGTCAGGTGGTTTTTGGTGATGTAAATTTTACATGTATTTTACATCATCTATTGGAGATGCTATTAGAATCCCACTTGAGATTGACGATGTCTGTCTTGTGCTGCTTCAGCCTTGACGTCTTACGGCTCACCGGGGCTGCTCCAACGACAGAACGATCCATCACAACAGAGCAGTGCCCTGGACGCCGTCTACAGATTCCTCAGATCTTCCTCCACACCTCCGACAGCCACCTCTGCCTCAACTGCTTCGGCGACCAACCCAATGATGCTGAGGTCGACACGGCTACGGCAAAGAGGTTGTATACTTGTTGCATCACTTATTACTATACATTCATGTCGATCCATTAGGGCTATTTTGGTTCAACGGAAAAACATAGCAATAGGGTATTTTCCAATGGCACTCTACTATTCAATTATTCATGCATTTTGTTGAAAGGAATGAAGCAAAACATCCACCTGGACCTACTTTTCAAAATCCTATGCATGAAAACAAGACCAAGTGCATTAGTGGCAGAATAACATTCTAACTGTACACGCTTTCATCTGGTTTCACTTTATTTTGGCCATGTTTCTTTGCATTCCTCTACTCTTCCAATTCCTCTAAACCAAACACTCAAGTTGACAGAAATCATGTGTTTACAAATGCTCTGTTTACCATGTGCATTCCTATCCTATTCCAGTGTTTTTCCTATCCCTGCGTTTTTAGAATCATGCAAGCCAAATGAGCCCTTACAGAATTACTTCAGTTACAGGTAGGTGTCGAAGGGAACTTTGTGTGGTTTGTCCTGCTCCTGCCGCGACGTCGTCCACCTCAACTGAGCTGCTCCATCGATAGAAACATCCACCAAACCAGACATCACGACTCCTAACCGTCTTTCGCCGCCTCAGATCTCCTTCCCTGCCGCCGGCACCCACCGCAACGGCATCACCATCATCGACTCAGCAGATGAACCTGAGGAGTACACGGGTCCACAAGAGAGGTCGCACTCTTTTGTTTCTGCTTATGTTATGCATTGCTTACAATTACCTGCTACTTTATCGTCCTGTTCACCTCTTGGACTCCAAGTCAGGTCCAAATTAATGTTCAAACTTGAGTTCTAAATTAGTTATGGGGCACATATCGAGGAAGCAATGAATGGTATCTCTGTCTAATATCTGGTTCACCTAGGGATGCCTATGTTGTTCATCTTGGGTGGGAAACAAATAGTAAAGCAATCATCATCTGTCTTTTTATTAAATTAAAGCAATCATTAGCCTGCTATCATTATTTTTGGATCCATCCACTGGTTGTTACCATCACTCTAAATTTCTGCATGCTCTCCTTACATAATCTCACCATATTTTTTCGTATGCATGTCAGATATTGTACACAGTCATGCTGAACATGTAGAGAAAAAGAGAAGAGTTTTGCGCGGCAATACAATGTCATGCAGACATTGCTCCATGGTGGGTTCAATGGCAAACCCTCCCCACCCCTCTCCAGATTGTAATCCAGAGGAAGATATCTGTTTTGAGGCGGATTCAGACGCCGCTGACCACTCCTATTTACACCCCAAGGTGTTTGCTCTACCTTGGCATGATGATGTTAGTCATATCATGCATATGTTGCCTTGCAGTGCCTACTTTTGACATCATATATGTCATCTGCTTAGTTTAGACATGTTCTGTAATGCCACCTGTTTAGTTTCAATATCATATATGGGAATTCTGCAGTCTCATGTCTTTTAGCCAGCCATAATATACGTGAAATGTGCAATGCCATCCTGTTTAACCAGGCATCATATATTTGAATGATATCTTGCCCATCCTTTTCTTCATTACATTTCCATTTGTCGACAATGTTTGTACATTAAACTACTCTTCGTGTGAATCAGCCATTTGGGTGGGAGATTGAAAAATCTGGAGTGAAAACAAGGCCTTCAGAGCAGACAGTGCTACATGTCAAAGCAGATCTCTTGTTGGGTCCTGATAGCTCCTCAGAGATGGATTCAGAGACACATGACCAGTCCTATTCCCCCACCGAGGTGTATGCTCTAACTTGGCACGGTTATACTGCTCATATCATGCATATGGTGTCTTGCATTGCATAGATTAGACGTCATATACACAATATTCAACACCATGTTCTTAGTTCAGACATCATATCTAATGCCCTCTGTTTAGCATATAAATCACATATGTGAATTAAATGATGCGATCCTGATTACTTAGATAACATGTAGGTGAATTATGTCATGCGATCCTGTTTAGTTATTCATCATATCTTTGAATTATGTTATGCTATGCTATCTAGTTTAGATAGACATCATATATGTGAAATTATGTCATGCTATCCATTTTAGTTAAACAATATACATGTCAACTATTTCATGCCCTCTTTTTTCCACACTATCTATTGCATCTGTCTCTCATACAATGTATGTACATTCAACTATGTTTCCTGTTTATTAGCCATTTGAATTGGAGTGGGTGATGCCAGCATCTAGCGGACTAAAAACACGGTCTTCAAATAAAACAGTGCTACATCTTGGTGGAGATAGCACCCCTGTTGTACATGCACGAGAACCAGCCCTACCACACATAACCCAAACTCTCGCAGATTGTGCCCCTACTGCGATGGACAGAGAACAAGCTTCACCCAATCTAACCCCAACCCCAGCAGATAGTAACCCAGTTCCTGTTGACACGGCACCATCTCCACCACAGAGCTCCCAAACAAGAGCAGTTAGTAAGGCAGCTCCAGTGCCCAAAGGGCCAGTACTACCACGGCGAACCCCAACTCCACCAGTTAGTACGCCTATTCCTGTGGAGGAAGCACAACCAGCTAGTCGTAGTTTAGCATCTATCGCATTTGATGTTGTTAAATCGTATGTGCGTATCTTCCCATCTTGGAAATATTATACTGAAGATGAAGGAAAATGCCAGTTGCAGGTGTTTGTCCACGAGTTATGTGCAAGTAATGTTATTCATGGCAATTACTTTGCTTTGTCCCATACATCCTACCTCCATGATGGTTATAATACAGCAAATTTTCCCATTTTTCTCTATAGAGAAGGACCGATTTGGAAACTCAGGATGAGGTAACCTATGCTAATACCTCTGCTATCTTCAAGAATGCTTGGTGGCGGTATCGGAATTAACTGAAGAAAATGTACTTCACCGGCAAAGAAACTCATCAAATTCCCTTACGTTCTCCTGAGACACATTTACTGGATGATGACTGGGAACGCCTTGTTCTGTACTGGTCCCGAACCAAGAATGTGGTAAGGTCTATGAGCTCATTTTCTATTTTTAAGTACTATATTCTTGCGTCTTACTGTACTCTGTTCATGTAGAACAAGTGCCTAAACCTGAAGAACAACTGTTCTAATTTAAGATTCCATTGCTATCATAGTCAAAAAAGCGCTAGGTGTTAATTGTGCGTTTTGCCACCGCCTTGCGCTTTACTGACCAAAGCGCATGCTTATGCGCAGTTATGCACGGATTGAGCGTAGTTATGCGCAATGCGTTTCGCCAACGCCTAGAGCTTAGGCACACTTAAGCGCTCGCTTAGGCGCGCTTTTTTTAACTATGATTGCTATCGTGCGTACTGCTTTGCTCTTGTATCACTGTATTTACTCATACAAACTTATTTTTTAATTGAAGGATCCAATCGAAACTGCAATGGCACAGCAGGTATGTTCACGCATGTTTCTTTAACAGGCTTGTTCTTATCAATAGCTCCGTTGATTTCAATTTCAATTCTATATATAGTTGACTTCTCATATCATGCACATTACTAGCATCACAATAGAGCCAATAGTTTTGTTGTACATGTAGACCCGTGGTACCCATATGAAATCTTGTTGTGCCGTGTAGTTTTCCACGCTTTGTATTCTTTCACTCCTGCTTTGTCTTGAACTGATATGATTTGAACCGTGTCTCTATTTTGATTTGGGAAGACAATGCAGTGACCATAGGACATAGATATATGTTTGTTTGATGCTTTTATTATGTACTAGTACTTGGAAATAGAAGACTTGGTAGTTTAATCATGTCCACCTTACTCATGAACTGGTTCACCGAAATGAGTTTCATATACTATACATGCTAAACTGTTATGTGTCTGCTTGTTTCTTCTTTTAGAATGCTGACAAAATATTGGGGAAGAGGGCCTTATTAAGCAATGGTAAAGGAAGTGATGCAGATAAGGTTCAGGATAGTGTCACATCCTTGTTGGTCTCCAACAAAGCTGATAAAACAGCTAAGGAAGACTATCTCAAAGACAGTGAGACAACCCCAAAGTCCTGTGTTGGTTTAGTGTTGGAGTTACTGGCCACTACCGCTTGCACAAGCTATTCAAACTCATTGTCGGAATCAGTTCAGTTTCTTGAGTCTCAACTACAAGCTGAAAGACATCGATCAGCTGTGCTGCGGCAAGAAGCGGAAGGACTGCGGAAGTCCCTGGAGCATTCAGATGCATACTTTCTGGTGCAACAGCAAGCGTTGGAGGATTTTAGCGCCAAACAGGACAAAGCTAATAAGCTTGCTAAGCTTATTGCCAGGATGGTGGATACCACGTTTCTTGAGCTCTTCTGAAGTTGTTTCAGTTATGCTCTTGTTTTGCTGCCGCGTTTATTTGCACTGGTGGCCAATTTTGACGGCCAGTGTATGAAATATGCTACTTTGTTCCCTATATTTGCACTGGTGGCGAACTTTGATGCCCAGTGGATGTAATATGTGTAATAGCGGTAATTGGCTAGCGTTAATTGCTTGCTTATTTATTTCCTTATTGTCTTGTTTAGTTGTTTGCTTGTAGTCACTGCAGTTCTTTTTCTGTGTTTTTCTAGTGGCCACAATAACCTATTTTTGGAAACTAGGCCAAAATAATCATGGCAACACACGGACTGTTGTAACCATGGGCCTCCTGTGGGCCGTATGATCCATGGGCCTTCTACGGGCCGTAGGATCCATTGGCCTTCTATACGGGCCGTAGGATCCATGGGCCTTCTATGGGCCGTACGATCCATGGGCCTTCTATGGGCCGTACGATCCATGGGCCTTTTATGGGCCGTAGGATCCGTGGGCCTTCTACGGGGCGTATCATCATTTCGCCAATCATGGGCTGTACTATTCGTGGACAATAACGGGCCGTTTATTGGCCGTATTTGATAACTCTATGAAAACAGCCCAACGGGTTTTTTTCGACATGAAAACGGCCCAACGTATTAACGGGCCACAAACGGGCCGACTATAACCACTGGCTAAATTTGGCCCACAAGCAGAAAATGACAGTAACGGGCCATAAGTAACCGAATGCTGGAAAGAGCCCAAGAATAAATGGGCCCTGAGAAGGCCGAAAGATATCATGGGCTGGAAACATCCCAACGGAATAATGGGCCGTTAATGGGTATAAAGTGATACACTGTTCATTACGGGCCAGTTTTACCACGAGCCGTTAAGGGGCCGAGGGTTACTAAGGGCGTCATATGGGCTGAAAGACGTCATGGGCCATACATGGGCCGGAAGTTAAAACGGGCTAGAATTATATTGGATGGCCCAGATGACTCTACTGGGCCTAATTCGGATAGGCCGTAAATGGGCCCTGGGATAGCGGGCTGTAAATGGGCTATATGCGAACATGCCGTTAACAGGCTTGCCGTGGGCCGGCTCGCCACCTTTTGACCAAGTCATACGGGCCGGCCTTTTCACACGAATGGGCCTCTGTTGGGCCGTGCCACGTGTCGACGTATGATAGGCGCTTTGGGTCCAATGAGTGGATGACATCTGTCCCAACGGTGAGCCGACACGTGTTTCCTCCAGCCGATGATGATTTTACACGTGGAAAATCCCCATTGGTCGGGGCTGTTAACGGGTTATCGGATCCAAAACCGGACCCGATAGCTTAACGGCGTTCCGTTACGGTGGATGCCACGTGTCGGTCACCCTTGACGAAAGCACTTCTGTGACGCGTGATTTATCGTCATGGAAGTGGACACTTCCGTGATGATAATTTTGATAATGTCATGGAACACTTCTACGACAGCACAGGTATGACTATCTTGATTCTGTCATAAATTTTTCATGGATGTACATGTATGACAGAAAACGTGACCTACTGTGACAAACACGTATCATCACGGAAGTGTATTTTTTTTGTAGTGATAGCCTCAAGTAAAGTTACCGATGGACGAAGACAAAACAGGGGATGCCTTCCGGGGCATCCCCAAGCTTAGGCTTTTGGTTGTCCTTGAATTTTACCTTGGGGTGCCTTGGGCATCCCCAAGCTTAGGCTCTTGCCACTCCTTGTTCCAAAATCCATCAAATCTTTACCAAAAACTTGAAAACTTCACAACACAAAACTCAACAGAAAATCTCATGAGCTCCGTTAGTATAAGAAAACAAACCACAAATTTAAGGTATTGTAATGAACTCATTATTTATTTATATTGGTGTTAA
This sequence comes from Triticum aestivum, assembly GCF_018294505.1. Classification (NCBI taxonomy): domain Eukaryota; kingdom Viridiplantae; phylum Streptophyta; class Magnoliopsida; order Poales; family Poaceae; genus Triticum; species Triticum aestivum. Next base: position 336,831,361 of record NC_057796.1, on the reverse strand, counting down.
ACCTACTGTATTCCAACTTCTCTATGGTTCATACCCCCCGATACTAGACATAGATTCATAAAAATAAGCAAATAACACACAAAAAACAGAATCTGTCAAAAACAGAACAGTATGTAGTAATCTGTATCAAACGTATACTTCTGGAACTCCAAAAATTCTGAAATAAATTGGTGGACGTGAGGAATTTATGTATTAATCATCTGCAAAAAGAATAAACCTAAACGCACTCTCCAGTAAAAAATGGCAGCTAATCTCGTGAGCGCTAAAGTTTTTATTTTTTACAGCAAGATCGCAAAGACTTCACCCAAGTCTTCCCAACGGTTCTAATTGGCACAAACACTAATTAAAACCATAAAACCACATCTAAACAGAGTCTATATGAATGATTTATTACTAAACAGAAACAAAAAGCAAGGAACAAAAATAAAATTGGGTTGCCTCCCAACAAGCGCTATCGTTTAACGCCCCTAGCTAGGCATAACAAGAATAGATCTAGGTATTGTCATATTTGGTATGCAATCCATAAGTGGCTCTCATAATAGATTCATAAGGTAACTTAATTTTATTCCTAGCAAAGTGTTCCATGCCTTTCCTTAATGGAAATTTTAATCTAATATTTCCTTCTTTCATATCAATAATTGCACCAATCGTTATAAGGAAAGGTCTACCAAGAATAATAGGACATGTAGGATTGCAATCTATATCAAGAACAATAGAATCTACGGGCACATAATTCCTATTCGCAACAATAAGAACATCATTAATCCTTCCCATAGGTTTCTTAATGGTGGAATCCGCAAGATGCAAATTTAAAGAACAATCATCAAATTCATGGAAACCTAGCACATCACACAAAGTTTTTGGAATCGTGGAAACACTAGCACCCAAATCACATAAAGCATAGCATTCATGATTTTTAATCTAAATTTTAATAGTAGGTTCCCACTCCTCATAAAGTTTTCTAGGGATAGAAACTTCTAATTCAAGTTTTTCTTCATAAGATTGCATTAAGGCATCAACGATATGTTTAGTAACTTTATTTTGATCATAAGCATGAGGAGAATTTAACACGGATTGCAACAAGGAAATACAATCTATCAAAGAACAATTATCATAATTAAATTCCTTGAAATCCAAAATAGTGGGTTCATTGCTATGTATAGTTTTGACCTCTTCAATCCCACTTTTACAAATTTTTGCATCAAGATCTAAAAACTCCGAATCATTGGGATGCCTTTTAACTAAAGTTGACTCATCTCCAGTCCCATCTTTATCAAGATTCATATTGGACAACAAATATTTAATGGGAGACACATCAATCACTTTTAGATCTTCATCATTATTATCATGAAAACTAGAAGAAACACGCTTTCACAAAGCAATCCTTTTTAGCATGCATCCTAGCGGTTCTTTCTTTGCACTCATCAATGGAAATTCTCATGGCTTTGAGAGACTCATTGATATCATGCTTAGGTGGAATAGATCTAAGTTTCAAAGAATCAACATCAAGAGAAATTCTATCCACGTTCCTAGCCAACTCATCAATCTTAGGCAATTTTTCTTCAAGCAAAGCATTGAAATTCTTTTGTCAAATCATAAATTCTTTAACATTAGTCTCGAAATCAGAGGGAATCTTATTAAAATTTCCATAAGAGTTGTTGTTGGAATTACCATAATTATTAGAGGAATTACTAGGGAACGGCCTAGAATTAAAGTTTCCTCTATACGCGTTGTTACCAAAATTGTTCCTACCAACAAACTTCACATCCATAGATTCATTATTATTCTCAATAAAAGTGGACAAAGGCATATCATTAGGATCGGAAGAAACACTCTTATTAGCAAACAACTTCATAAGTTCATCCATCTTTCCACTCAAAACATTAATCTCTTCTATCGCATGAACCTTTTTACTAGTAGATCTTTCGGTGTGCCATTGAGAATAATTAACCATAATATTATCTAGGAGTTTAGTAGCTTCTCCTAAAGTGATTTCCCCCGCGGCCGAATCTAAAAGATTTCTAGAAGCAAAATTCAATCCAGCATAATTTTGTTGTATAATCATCCATAAATTCAAACCATGTGTAGGGCAATTACGTATCATTAATTTCATCCTCTCCCAAGGTTGTGCAACATGCTCATGATCAAGTTGCTTAAAATTCATAATATCGTTTCTAAGAGAGATGATCTTAGCGGGAGGAAAATACTTAGAGATAAAAGCATCTTTGCACTTATTCCACGAATCAATACTATTTTTAGGCAAAGAAGAGAACCAAGTTTTAGCACGATCTCTAAGCGAAAACGGAAATAGCTTCTATTTAACAATATCATTATCCACATCTTTCTTGTTTTGCATATCACACAAATCAACAAAGTTGTTTAGATGGGTAGCGGCATCTTCACTAGGAAGGCCAGAAAATTGATCTTTCATGACAAGATTCAACAAAGCATCATTGATTTCACAAGATTCAGCATCGGTAATAGGAGCAATCGGAGTGCTAATAAAATCATTGTTGTTGGTATTGGAAAAGGCACACAATTTAGTATTATCTTGAGCCATCGTGACAAACAATCAATCCAACACACAAGCACAGAAGAAGCAAGCGAAAAGAGACGAACAGAAAAAGAGGGCAAATAAAATGGCAAGGGTGAAGTGGGGGAGAGGAAAACGAGAGGCAAATGTCAAATAACGTAATGCGAGGGATAAGAGTTTGTGATGGGTACTTGGTATGTCTTGACTTGTGCGTAGATCTCCTCGGCAACAACGCCAAAAATCCTTCTTGCTACCTCTTGAGCATGCGTTGGTTTTCCCTTGAAGAGGAAAGGGTGGTGTAGCAAAGTAGTGTAAGTATTTCCCTCAGTTTTTGAGAACCAAGGTATCAATCTAGTAGGAGACTACACGCAAATCACTTAGTACCTGCACAAACAATCAAGAACCTTGCAACCAACGCGATAAAGGGGTTGTCAATCCCTTCACGACCACCTACAAAAGTGAGATCTGATAAAGATAATAAGATAAATATTTTTGGTATTTTTGTTGAATAGATTCGAAAGTAAAGATTGCAAAATAAATAGTAAACTAGAATTATAGATCGAAAACTTATATGATGTAAAGTAGACCCGAGGGCCATAGGTTTCACTAGTGGCTTCTCTCAAGATAGCATATATTATGGTGGGTGAACAAATTACTGCCGAGCAATTGATAGAAAAGCGCATAGTTAGGAGAATATCTAGGCATGATCATGAACATAGGCATCATGTCCGTGTCAAGTAGACTGAAACGATTCTGCATCTACTACTATTACTCCCCACATCGACCGCTATCCAGCATGCATCTAGAGTATTAAGTTCATAAGAACAGAGTAACGCATTAGGCAAGATGACATGATGTAGAGGGATAAACTCAAGCAATATGATATAAACCACATCTTTTTATCCTCGATGGTAACAATACAATACGTGTCGTTTCCCTTTCTGTCACTGGGATCGAGCACCGCAAGATTGAACCCAAAGCTAAGCACTTTCCCATTGCAAGAAAGATCAATCTAGTAGGCCAAACCAAACTGATAATTCGAAGAGACTTGCAAAGATATTAAATCATGCATATAAGAATTCAGAGAAGAATAAAATATTGTTCATAGATAATCTTGATCATAAACCCACAATTCATTGGATCTCGAGAAACACACCGCAAAAAGAATTACATCGAATAGATCTCCAAGAAGATCGAGGAGAACTTTGTATTGAGATCCAAAGAGAGAGAAGAAGCCATCTAGCTAATAACTATGGACCCGAAGGTCTGTGGTAAACTACTCACACATCATCGGAGAGGCTATGGTGTTGATGTAGAAGCCCTCTGTGATCAAATCCCCCTCCGGCGGAGCGTCGGAAAAGGCCCCAAGATGGGATCTCATGGGTACAGAAGGTTGCGGCGGTGGAAAAGTGGTTTCGTGGCCACCCTGGATGATTTCAGGGTATAAGAGTATATATATAGGCGAAGGAAGTAGGTCGGTGGAGCTGCGAGGGGCCCACGAGGGTGGGGTGAGGGAGTCCTAGACTAAGGGGTCCTCGGGCGTCCGGCCTGTTGGACATGGGCCGGACTGATGGGCTGTGAAGATACAAGACCGAAGACTCTCTCCTGTGTCTGGATAGGACTCTCCTTGGCGTGGAAGGCAAGCTTGGCGACCGCATATGAAGATTCCTTTCTCTGTAACCGACTTTGTACAACCCTAGTCCCCTCCGGTGTCTATATAAACCGGAGGGCTTAGTCCGGAAAGCAACCATAGTCATGCAGGCTAGACTTCTAGGGTTTTAGCCATTACGATCTCGTGGTAGATCAACTCTTGTAATACTCATATTCATCAAGATCAATCAAGCAGGAAGTAGGGTATTACCTCCATAGAGAGGGCCCGAACCTGGGTAAACATTGTGTCCCCTGTCTCCTGTTACCATCGACCTTAGACGCACAGTTCGGGACCCCCTACCCGAGATCCGCCAGTTTTAACACCGACATTGGTGCTTTCATTGAGAGTTCCACTGTGCCGTCCCTAAAAGGTTCGATGGCTCCTTCAATCGTCAACAATGATACTATCCAAGGGGAAACCTTCCTCCCCGGAACAGATCTTCGTGTTCGACGGCTTCGCACTGCGGGCCAACTCGCTTGGTCATCTGGAGCAGATCGACAGCTACGCCCCTGGCCATCAGGTCAGATTCGGGAGCTTGAACTATGTCACAGATATCCGTGGAGACTTGATCTTCGACGGCTTTGACACCACGACAGCCGCTCCCTGTCCCTATGATGAACATGACTTAAATCTGTCATCGGTCCGTACCCAGGAAATTGCACCCGTAACTACTTCGGCCTTGGATCCGAAGCAGATCGCGACATCCGAAGACGGGAAGCTCAACCCCGCCACGGAAGCCGCAGACTCCACGGCGTTGGAGCCGCACACGGATCTAATCTGGGATGATATCTGTGTCTCCGGAACCTCGGACTCGCTTCCAACCACAAGTTCCGAACCATGTGAGACCGCGCATGTCGAGCTGGATCAGTCATCGATCGTCGATTTCAGCGCCGCGGACATCTTCCGGCACTCGCCTTTAGGCGACGTGTTAAACTCATTAAAAAAGTTGTCCTTAGCGGGGGACTCATAGCCGAACTATATCCGGTTCAAACTGGAGGCTGAGGACGGGGAATTCCGCTTCCCACCCGCCACCCACTACATAGCCACTGTCGAGGATTTAACCGACATGCTCGATTACGGCTCTGAAGACATCGACGATATGGACGACTATGTAGATGAGGAGCATGGCCAAAACCCGCCGTTTACCTGACGCTGGACGGCCACTTCTTCGTACGACGTATACATGGTGGATACACCCAAAGAGAATAACGCGAGGACAAGGAAAAGCCAGTTGAGGATGAGCCTCCCAAGACACAACCAAAGCGCCAACGTCAGCGGCGCCGCTCTAAATTCTGCCGCAGCAAGGACGGCAGCACCGGCACAGGAGACGATCACACTTCGGACAGTGCCGAATACAGAGAAGATCCCGACGAACAAATGGCCGAACAAGACGATCGGGAAGATGGGCAAGTCAGCCCTAATGAACAGGCCACAAACGACGACTCGAAGGGCAGCACTTATCTTCCACCCTCCGAGGATGAGGCGAGCCTTGGCAACGAGGATTTTATCATGCCTGAGGAACCTCTCGAGCAAGAGCGCTTTAAACGCCAGCTAATAGCCACTGCGAGGAGCCTGAAAAAGAAGCAGCAGCAGCTTCAAGCTGATCAAGATCTGCTCAACGATAGATGGACTGTTGTCCTGGCAGCCGAAGAATACGGCCTTATGCACCCAGCCAGAAGTTACCCGAAGCGCAAATTGTTACCTCAGTTCGATGATGAGGCGCCGGAGCCCGTACCATCATCGCGCAATGCGGCTGACCGACCACCACGCAGTCGGGATAAAGCGGCAACTCAAGCCGAACCCCAGGCCGCCCCACCTCGCTGTAAAGACAGGGACAAAACAGCTCAGGGTTACACATATGACCTTCAGCAGGACCTGGATAGTAGAGCAGGACACACAAGATCGATCTATGGATTGTGGGGACGTGCCTTGACATGCGACGACGGCTACCTATTCGGACGTGACAAACCTAGTCACGCCCGAGCCGAAAACCGCAGACGGACTCCATCGGAGCTACGTCGCGATGCGGCCCGATATAGAGGCGCCGGACACCCTCTCTGCTTCACTGACGAAGTAATGGATCATGAATTCCCAGAAGGGTTTAGATCCGTAAACATTGAATCAGACGATGGAACAACCGATCCCGCGGTATGGATCGAGGATTTTATTCTCCACATCCACATGGCCCGCGGAGATGATCTTCACGCCATCAAATACCTCCCACTAGAATTTAAAGGGCCAGCTCAGCACAGGCTAAACAGTCTGCCTGAAAATTCTATTGGCAGTTAGGAGGACTTGGAAGAAGCCTTCCTTGACAACTTCCAAGGTACATATGTCCGGCCACCAGACGACGATGACTTAAGTCACATAGTTCAACTGCCTGGAGAATCAGCCTGGAAATTCTGGACTAGGTTTCTAACAAAAAAGAACCAAATCGTCGGCTGTCCGGATGCCGAAGCCCTAGCGGCCTTTAAACATAGCATCTGTGACGAATGGATCGCCCGCCACCTCGGCCAGGAAAAGCCTAAGTCCATGGCAGCCCTCACGGCACTCATGACCCGCTTTTGTGCGGGTGAGGATAGCTGGCTTGCCCGTAGCAAAAACACAGAAAGCAAAACGGGCATCCCCGAGGCCAAAAATAGCAACGGCAAGCTCCGACATAGCAGACACAAACGCCGAAGCAATGGTGACAACACCGATGACACGACAGTCAACACCGGATTCAGTGGCTCCAAGTACGGTCAGCGGAAGAAGCCATATAAAAGAAACAATCAGGGACCATCCAGCCTGGACCGCATACTCGACCGTCCATGCCAGACCCATGGCACCCCAGACAAACAGCCAATCATACCAACAGAGATTGTTCGGTTTTTAAACAGGCCGACAAGTTAAATGCCGAAAACAAAGAAAAGGGATCGCAAAGCGAGGACGATGATGAGGAGCCCCGGCATCCGAACACAGGGGGACAAAAGAAGTCCCCCCCAGGTCAAAATGGTGAACATTATATATGCTACACACATCCCCAAGAGGGAGCGCAAGCGCGCGCTCAGGGACGTCTATGCGATAGAGCCAGTCGCCCCAAAATTTAATCCATGGTCATCATGCCCGATCACTTTTGATCGACGGGATCATCCAACCAGTATCCGTCATGGCGGTTCAGGCGCATTGGTCCTTGACCCAATAATTGACGGATTCCACCTGATGCGAGTCCTTATGGACGGCAGAAGCAGCCTGAACCTGCTCTATCAGGATACAGTGCGCAAAATGGGCATTAACCCATCATGGATCAAGCCCACAAAGACTACCTTTAAAGGAGTCATACTAGGTGTAGAGGCCCGTTGTACGGGCTCAATTACCCTAGAGGTTGTCTTCGGATCTCCGGACAACTTCCGAAGCGAAGAGCTAATCTTCGATATTGTCCCTTTTCGCAGCGGCTATCACGCACTGCTCGGACGAACCGCATTCGCTCGATTCAATGCGGTCCCTCATTATGCTTACCTCAAGCTCAAGATGCCCGGACCACGCGATGTCATAACAGTTAATGGAAACACGGAACGCTCCCTTCATACTTAGGAGCACACCGCTGCCTTAGCAACAGATGTACAGAGCGGCCTTTTCAAGCAAGGCCTTAATTCGGCGGCCGAGCCCCCGGACACTATCAAGAGGGTCCGGACTACTCTTCAGCCGGATAACTCGGCTCGTCAAGAGCTCGACTAGCAATTTGGCCTCCGTCCCAGTCCCAATGAAGTGGCGGCATTCGCACCGCGTGTAGATAACTACACACTCAAAATACCATGGGCACAGACGGAGGCATAACTAGCTGGTGATCCACAGTGCGGCTTGACCGCTCCCAGACACCTATACTTTCACTATTCCTTTTCTGATTTTCAGGTTTCTTCTCCAGAGGCCTTCCCTGACGACTTGATCGCGTGTCCTTTCAAAGGACAAATACACCAAGCCAGCAGTCAGCTTGGACGTAGAGAGGAATTTCTAAGTGGTTTCTTTAACGACCACTCTACCTATTTCCAGGGTCCCACGCACAGCTCTCCCTTGGTCATGGCATGTCAAATAGCTCGTTGCTTATCGCACTACCTGTATCAATGCGCTTTGACGTATTAATTAAATCATAATAAAAACAGTTTGCGGCCCAAATTTTAGGGCCCTTGCTTATTGCTTTTGTTCCTTTTATGTTTTCCTTTTTTATTATTAATAAGCTTATCAGATAAAACCCATACACTGTGGTACGTTTCAATTTGCCAGGGGCTTCATAGTGCCCCACACCATGGCAACAAAGTCTGAACACTTTTTACAGTAAAGTTCGGCACCCCGAATTTAGCACTATATGCATTGGCTCCGAATCATGTCTTTGGTCAATAGTTCGGTTGCCCGGCTCCTGTGCTTGCTACCTTACGTTCTGCTACATCGGCTAAGGTAGTAAAGGGAGCACTACTGCGATTGTGCCCTGGTTTACCCGAAGGAGCACCTCAGTAGAGAAAGCCGAAAAACTGACTGTCATGATGCGGCGAGAGCCGATCAGCTCTTCGGAGGTCTCAAATCGTTAGAGATTTTTTCCGCATTACGCGAAGGATCGGTTAGTAAGACATACTTCTTCATCACATACTTGCTTTGCATACTAAATGCCTTACCCGCCGCGATCTTCCTGGCCTCCTGGATCTCCTGGAGGGTGCCCTGGGCCTCAACCCGGGCTCTTCAGCGCTTTGGCGAGCCTTGGCGAGTTCGGCCTCTCGAGCCGACACATCGCACTCCAAGGCCTCGCTTTTCTTCACCGCATCCTGGAGCTCTTGCTGGACCTCGTTGACCCGGGCCTTGAGCTTCTTACGGGGGCCTGCTCCTTGACAACCTTCCCCTCGGCTTCGGCCAGGGCCTTTTTAAGGGCCTCGACCTCGGTCGTCGCCCCTACACATATCATGACACTACGTTCAATACACATCACTTATTATTTCCTAATACACAGCGAGTCATTACATACCTTGCTAGTCTTCCAGCTGCTTCCTCGCTTGGCCGAGCTCCTCCTCGCCCGCCCCAGTCTTCGCTTTAGTTCGGAGACTTCGGCAGTATGTGAGGTCGTGGCCAATAGTGACGCCTGCTTATTCATAAAAGACATATTCAGTTAATCTCCTACAATAATGGATTGATCCCTTGTCCGACCTTCCTTTTCTATATGGGGATTTTCTCTTTTTGCATCGCTTACCTCAAAACTTGTCAGCAGGCTGCCGCAGGCTTCGGTTAATCCGCGCTTGGCATACTGAACCCTCTCAATCACCGTACCCATAAGGATACGGTGCTCATCCGCAATGGAAGCGCCTCGTAGCGCTTCCAGCAAATTATCCGACGCCGTTGGATGGATAGGGGTCACCGGCGGAATGGGCATACCCCCTTCTTTCGAAGGAGGTTGCACACCGGATTCCAGAGCCGTAGTGGTCTCCGGAATCGTATTCGGCTGAGGGCCGAACCGAATACGGCCCTCATCGCCAGTCTCCATGGGGATTTGCTCCCCCTGGTGTCCGGCGACGGAGGTTTCGCCATGTGGCGCCTCCTGAACCTCTCCCCGGCCTGGGAAAGTCCTTCGGGACAGCACCTCGGCGTCGCCCTTGGCCTTGGGAGAGTGAGCGGCCGGCGGTGACTCACTGGCCATCGCCTTTGAATCCAACGAACCCCTTGATGAGGATCGCTGGGAGCTGTTGTCGGCGTTCTGGGAACGGGGGTCCACAGACTTGCCTGCCTGCAGCCCACGGTGTGGCTCCACTCGAGGCCCAGTACGGCCCGTCTTCACCAGCAAACACTCAAGACCCTCGCAAGGGACCAAGCCTCGCGAGGCGGACGACACAAGACCTCCTCGGGAGTGGCCTCACCAGGCTGGCTCACGAGGGGCAGAGAGATCAAGGCAAGACAAACCTCGTGAGGTTCCAATTACGTAAGCCACGACGACCAAGCCCAGGTAGGCGCCAGGCGGGCACCAGGCGGGCGCCAGCGCGCACAGTGTCCTTGCTTCCTATTTAGTGCTAAGGAGGCAAGCGCAGGCGAGAAGTACCGAGGCATCAGGCAAAGGTTTCCATATCGGTGCAACGAGACGAAGACCAGCAGGACGGTAGGACGGAGGTCACCGTGGAGCCCAAGACGGCGTCACCACCAGAGCCTTTGGCAGGCGAAGACCACCTTTAGTCAGGATAGCTTGTACTAGCTGTCCCCCTTCAAACTGGCCGTTGTGACATCCCTTCCGGCTCAATATTTGGGGAGAGGACCAGGGCCTCTATAAATAGTAATAGCCACCACCATAGGAGGCAACGGATTAAGATCATCCTCACACCATCAAGCACAAGAACACCTCTCCTCAGGAGGCCGTTCTTCCCCTTGTACTGTTCATCCTCAGCCCGAGAGGCAATCGACCACACCACACTAGAGTAGGGTATTACACCACAACGGTGGCCCGAACCAGTATAAATCTCGTGTCTCTTGTGTTGCGAGTTCGTCGAGCTAGGCTTTGAGATCGCGGTGAGGTTGAGGGCGTGATTAGGTAGGGGGAATCTTCGTGCGCACCCAAGTGTTCGAACCTCAAGGGTTTTGCCGGAACCCGAAATCCGACATTTGGCGTGCCAGGTAGGGGTGCGCTGAAGCTTTCCTTCCGTCGATCCACATCCTGTCGCTTCGTCGTCTCCATGGCGGACGCTCGCCGAGCTCGCGCTGAGCGCCGGGCCGCCCTCGCCACCCGCGTCGTTCAGACGGCTCCCGTCGGCGGGCCTCCCCGTCGCCTGCCGACAACGCCGTCACCGACCCGGCGGGGAACGAGCAGCAAGCGTCCTCGCTACACCCCTCGGTGCGGCGAGACGGCCGCACCGCCACTCCATCACTGACGCCGGCCGGCTCGTCGTCTCACGCTCGTCGCGCTCACACGGACGCGCAGGCCGCGTTTCTCATGGCACGCGAGCTCCTGCGCTACCGCCCCGTCGACGACCTCGACGAGGACTGGCTGGACCGCATCGCCGAGCTCGTCAGTGTCGTAGGGGGCTCCCCTGCGCCTTCCCTCTCGTTGCCTCGTCCTCCGCCAGCTGCGGGCGACGTGGCTCTTGGAGCGCCACCTCCACCACCTCAGCACCAAGACGACGTCCTGGCGCCAAGGCTTGCGGCCCCCCGGCGCGACCCGCCGCGTCGGGCGCCCGCGCACGAAGAAGGAAGCTGCCAGGAAGTTCCTCGTTCGCGGGAAAACGGTCCCGCGCTCCCAACACCACTACGACAAGGCCGTGCGCCGCCTGCGGTGGCGGTGCGCGGACATCAAGGGCAGGCTCCGCATCAACAAAGGGTCCCGGTGGCCACCGCGGGCTGCCGCGCCTTCACTCATGTGTTGCGTAGCGTCGCATGGCCAGGCAAGTTCAAGCCAGACCTGCCTCCACGCTACGACGGCACCCCCGACCCTGCGGAGTTCCTGCAGCTCTACGAGCTAAGCATCGAGGCGGCCAACGGTGACGAAAAAGTCATGGTGAACTGGTTTCCCATGGCTCTCAGGGATGGTGCCCGCTCATGCCTCCTGAACCTGCCTCCAGGCTCCATCTCCTCCTGGGACGAGATGCGCGACCGCTTCGTCGCCAACTTCCAGGGCACTCGCGACCGCCCTCCGGCCGCGGGTGACCTGCGCTGTGTCAAGTAGCAGCCAGGAGAGACCCTCCAGAAGTACATCCAGCGCTTCAACAACGTTCGCCTCAAGATCCCCAAGGTGACGGACGAGGCCATCATCTCTACGTTTTCCGATGGCGTCCGCGACGTCAAGATGAAGGAGGAGCTCGCCATCCACGAGGAGCTGTGCACGTCCTTGGAGTTGTTCAACCTGGCGACCAAGTGCGCAAGGGCCGAGGAAGGGCGCCTTTCCCTCCTGGAGCTCCCAGCTGCCGACCTGGAGGAGAAGAAGGCCAAGGCCAAGGACGTGAAGCGCAAGGGAGCGGCCGTACTCGCGGCGGAGCCGGACACGAAGCGCGGCCGCGACCAGCCCGAGTCATCCAAGAGCAGCCGGCCGTTCTGCACCTTCCACAACGTTCACAACCACAACACCAATGACTGTCAAGAGCTCAGGGCCATTCGAGATGGATGCCTCGATCGACGCCCCGAGTGCAACGACCGGGGCTACGGCCGAGGGGGAGGACGTGGCAGAGGACGCTGGGATGACCGTGGCCCTCGCCAGGAGTGGCGTGACCGGCCTCGGGAGGACTGCTGGCAAGACCAGCCTCGTGAGGGCGCCTGGAGGGATCAGCCTCACGAGGACCGTCCTCAGGGTAACGCTGGTCTTCCTCCGCTGCCACCACCACCAAGAAGGAACGACGACCACCATCAGGACGAGGGAGCTGGGGGCTTCCAAGAGCCGAGGGCTATCGCCTACATCCTAGGCGGAGCTCAAGCCCCAGCCTCTCAGCGAATCTTCAAGCAGTTTGCTCGCGAGGTGAACGCAGTCCTCCCCAGGCTCGAGGACACACGCCCGCTCAGGTGGTCCAAGTGCGCCATCACCTTCAGTTCTGCAGATCAGCTCAAGTGTGCGGCCACCGCTGGCGCTCTCCCGATGCTTAGCTCACCTGTCATCAGCAACGTGCAAGTTACCAAGACACTCATCGACGGCGGCGCAGGGCTCAATGTCCTGTCCGTCGAGACATTCGACAGCCTTCAAGTGCCCTATGATCAGCTTCAGCCTACCAAGCCCTTCTCAGGAGTGACCGATGGTTCCACCACACCAATAGGGTAGGTCCGCCTCCCTGTCACCTTTGGACAGCGCGACAACTACCGCACCGAGCTCATCGACTTCGACGTCGCCCACATCCGCCTGCCATACAACGCCATCCTCGGGTACCCAGCCCTGGCCAAGTTCATGGCCGTGATGCACCACGGCTACAACGTCCTCAAGACGCCAGGAAGCGGCGAGATCATCACAGTCCCCTGCCAAGAAAGAGATGCGGTGTGCTCCCTCGAGTGCGCCTTCCAAGCAGCGCCAATCAAAGACCCCGACAACAATGCAGCACAGTACCCTCCTGAGGTCGTCCCCAAGAAGAAGAAGAAGCAACTCCGCACAGGGCCTCAGGAGAGCGGCACCGCAAGTGGAGCCTCGTCAGGATCAGCGCCCGCGCCTGGGGCGCCTCCCTCCCTCGCATAGGAAGGCGCGCCCGGCACCCTCCTTGGGCAGGGCCCGGTGGCTCTCTTCTGGAGGGCCTCAGACCTTGCCAACATCACGAGGGAGGCGCTCGGGCACCACGTTGAGGCGTGGTTCGCAGCACGTTTCCCTCAGAAGGACACCGGGTGAGAAGCACCCAGCGCTTAGGAGTTCATTGCCAAGACCACACAGGAACTGGAGGATGCAAGAGCCATGCGCGGCGACCGCCGCTCACCTGGCGCAGCTCCCCATCCAGGTGAGGATGGCGGGTTGCGCGTCTGTGTCGACATCCCAGGGCTCAACAAGGCCGCATCTCAGGAGCTTTTCTGGCCTTCACGCGTGGGCCGCTGCGAGGGCCCGCCTCACAGCTACGTTCGCATGCCTTTTGGCCTGCCGAGCGTGGCGTCCGCCTTCCAGCGCAACCTGCAGAGCATCCTGGCGGCTCAGGAGGCCAGGCACCACGATGTCCTGGCGGAGATGGAAACAGTCCTCGAAGAACCGCCTGAGCCCCCAAAGCCTCGCGAGGCTCAGGGCCCCGGTGGCTCGTGAGGAGCAACCCCTTAATCACGCATCTTTAGCTGCCCCAACATTCCTTCAACAACAGAACCAGGTGACATCTTCTAAGTTTATTTAGCTGGGAGCGCCCCTCGGGCTGCATCATTCCCAGGCCGCGTGGGTTCGTCCATGTGGCATGTATCCCTTTACATCTTTTAGCTTACTTTGCTGGGGGGTGCCCCTCGGGCTACATCATCCCCAAGCCGCTCGGGTCCAGCCCAGTGGCATGTATCGTTCTTGCATTAGTCTGAGCTGGTTTGCTTCTCATGCATAATCTATCTATGGTTATCACCTGCTTGTCTGTCACCCACCATGGGAGCCGCGTGCCAGTCGTCTTTCTTCAGGACCCGTCACGTGAGAAGGTTAGGCACGGCATCTGTGCTCGGGCCCGTCCCTACAGCGTCGATAAATCCAATGGCTGAGCTCTGTCTGGCGGGCCGGCCCCGTTCACGTCACCTCCTGGGATCGTTGGTGCTTGGCCTTCTCACGCGATAACCTCAGGAGAGTCGCTCGGCGCAGGTTGTCTAACCATCTCGCAGGACCACCACAACCACCAAGAATCAAGACCATGTGCAACCCGCCTTGAGGTAGGGCATCGTGAGTCCCGCGCTGGCTCACGAGTGCCCAGACACACCTCGTCTAGCCCTGCTGTGCAAGCCACGTGTCAGAGCGGGGCTGTACACGCCCCGGGGGCTCTCCGCAGTAGGGAGTCCCCTCCCACGTACCAATGGAAGCACCATGCTCCGCGCTGGCCATCGACACTGCCGAGGAGTGGCTATGCCCGTGCAAGTGCGGAAGCGCCATGCTCCACGCTGGTGATAAACAACTGAGGGCGGCCTCGCGGCCGTATCAACCTCAGGGAGCCCTTGAGCTCAGTGTCTGGCCTCATCGTAACACCTCCCCTCGGCAGAGTCACGCGAGGGGGCTGGGCACGGGGGCTGCTCTCGGGCCACGCCCAAGCGTACGCCACCTAGCCAGGTCCCGGACCTGGTCGTCGCACGCCCCTCCCGAGCCGAGCCTCGGCGAGGGAAAAGGTATGAAGGTCGTTTGAGCGTCAAGGGGGACTCTTGAGCATCGTGACCCAAGAGCCTAACTGGTCACGTAGCCCCTCACTTCTTGGTCTCGTCTTGATCTCTAGACGACCCAACGGCAGTTGAGGTATGCGCGGGGCCAGGCCCTGCCAACGTAGAACACTAGACCTACCCTTGCATCTCCTATCCATAAGTTGTTTGCGCGTCAAGGGGGACTCCTGAGCATCGCGACACAGGAGCCTAACTGGCCACGTAGCCCCTCACTCCTTGGACTTGTCCTGGTGATCCGGACGACCCAACGGCGGCTGAGGTATGCGCGGGGTCGGGCTCTGCCGACGTAGAACGTAAAGAAAATGGGAAGGAAAACGCAAAATCTCAAGCAAATATTACAAGACATATTGTTCTCACAAATACCAAACGCAAGTTTAAACGCCTCCACGAGGCATGATGCATGATGCAGGAGTAAAACAGGAAATCAGCCGTGAGCAAGTCATCCCTAGACATCGCCGTCGCCCGCAAGTGGTGCTCCCTCCTTGGTGGCGTCGCCTTTGCCTGTACCACCAGCCGGAGCTGCAGGATCGGTAGCATCGCCGGTCGAAGGTGCGGAACTTCTTCAGCAGGGCCTCCACCTGACCCTTCACGGCTGCGGCAGCAGCTGTGCAGTGCTCGTCGTCCACAGGCTCCAGCAGCTCGTCAAGGCGGGCGGCGGGATCGCGAAGGTGGAGGTGGCTAAAGACGCACATCAGCGCAGCTGAGGAAAGGATGCGAGCCTCTTCCTCTACCATGGGGCCGATGCCGCTCACCACTTCCTCAAGCGCCTCGACCAAGTAGGGAAGCAGCTGGGCGGGGCCGTCCTCATCGGTGGTCAGCGGCTTCTCCAAGCCCTTCTCATAGAGCGTCTTCAGTGCCACGCAAGACCTCTCCTCCAGGAGCGTGAAGGCCGCGCGGTCCTCGCCAGAACTTTCGCCTTGGCGCCAAGTTCGGCCTTCTCCGCCTCCACTTTTCGCTCCAGCTCCTCCAGCCGGCCGCGCTCAGCGGCCCGCGCCTTCGCCGACTGCTCCAACTCGGCGGCGCGACCCTTGACGGCGTCCTCCTAGGCCTTCATCTTCTCCCCCTCTGCCTTGCGGCTACGGGCTTCTTCTGCACGCTCGTTGTGCAGGGTCTTCAGCTCGGTCTCTAGCGCCCGGCAGCGATCCTGGGCAGCCTCGATGTCCTTCAGCGCCGCCTCACAAGCAGCCGCTACTTGGGCGGCGGCTTGCTTCTCCTTCTCGGAGGTCGCCGTGGCCTGGCTCAGCGCCGCCCGAACGGACACGTCAGAATGGAGCCAGCCAGAGACCTGCTCCAGGCGCCCGGCCACCAGGAGGGGGTCGGCGCCCTGAAGATCTTCTCGCACTCCGGTCATCTCAGAAAGAGCGCGCTCCAAGACGTCATGGGAGGCGGAAGGACCTGGAATTAGCAGTGCAGCAGGAGGAGGAGGAGAAGGTATCGTCACCATAGCCTGGGAGACTGGGGGCTCCTGAGCCTTGGAGACTTCAGCAGCCGAGCCGAACACCGGTGCCTCCGGAGCCAGCGGGGCCACGGGGGCTGACTCCTCCTGAGGATTCTCCCCCAGGCCTCGTGAGGACGACCTGGCCGGCGAGACATGAGCGCCAATGCTGCCCTTCTCCATGGAGGGAGACGCAGCCGGAGTAGGCAGGTTGGTACTGAGCAGCACCACCGCCTCCTCCTTCCTCTTCTTCGTCGCAGGCGTCGGCCTAATCGCGCAGCGGAGAAAGTGTCAAGGTCAAGCAGCGGAAGCAAGAATGAAACAAGGCAAGATCACTTACTGGTCCACCACGGTGTAGTCCACCCTCCTCTTGCTAAGCTTGAAGCCCAAGAGCCTCCCAGCCCGGGGCGCGGGCGCACGGGCCCCAGGGGCAAACGAAGGGGCAGCAGACGGACCAGAAGCAGCCCCAGGCAGCGTCAGAATAGGGGCGTCATCTTGGGAAACCAACGCCGACCTGCCCCTCGTCGGGATCACGGGCGGCTCCCCCCTTCGGAGGTCGTCGGTCTCATCGTCGTCGTTAGGCATGGTGCGGAGGAGGTTAGCTTGCGCAAGGGGGAGGTCTCCCCCATCCCCTCGGGGGTCGCCTCCGAGTCGCGCTCCTCGTCCTCTTCCTCCTCCTCCTTGCGAGAGTCGTCAGAAGACACCTCCACCGGAACGATCACAACCGAGACCGCAGAAGGTGCTGGCGGCACCAGCCCGCGCCCATCAAAGGTTGGCCTGGCGGCCATGACCTCCGCCCCGTCCTTGTGGCGGAACAAGGGAACGAAGGCGCTCGGCGGGTATTCCTGGTCGTCCCCAGCCAAAAGGCGGAGAGCCGCAGCCACCTCTTCGTCAGGCAAGGCTTCCGGGCTCAGGCGAACCTTGTCTTCTTTGCCCCCAATCCTCCACAAGGGGCGCGTACGCGCCTGGAGTGGGGCCACGCGCAGCAGCAGGAATTCCCTCAGGAGCATGGCCCCTGTCACTTTCGCCGCCTTCGCGTTGCCCGGCTTCAGGTCGGCGTTCATCTTCTCTAGCACCAACGTCGCCCGGTCATTAGTGAGCTTCGCACGAGATCGCCCCGCGTCGGACTGGGGCATCTGCGTTGGCAGCACCAAGCGTGGGTGGACGCACTTGGCGTCCATCATGACCCACTTGCTCCTGAAGCCATCAGCCTTCTTCCCAGCCTTCGAGATCGAGTTGGCCTTGCCGGCCGCGATGAAGTTGGCGCACCCGGCGGTACGACGCTCGTTGATGCGGAGGAAGAAGAAGTGGCGCAGCAGAGCCACGGACGGCATCACACCGAGATACGCCTCGCAGTAGAAGGACAGAGTTGGGATGAAGATGCAGCGCCTGCAGCCCGTATTGGCCAAGGACCTCATAGAAGAAGTCGGAGAAGGGGGGAACCATCCCCACGACGATGCTGCTCATGAAGAAGGGGAAGAAGGTGCTTCCCTCGGGATCCGGCACGGCAGAGCCGGCTGGGAGCTTGCTCTTCCCCCTCTCGTTGCTCTCTCCCGCCGTCAAAAGGTGCGTGGCGGCGAGGTTCTACTCTGAAACATTGGGCGCGTCAAGAGTCGGCTCGTACCAGGCGGGCCACGAAGAAACCTTGACCTTCCGGGGTGCCATTGGTCACTAATGAGGAAGGGGATGGGAGCAGATCTGGAGATTTCGGAAGCAAGGGGCGAGAAAGGGGATCTGGAGCAAGGCGGAAGGAAGCAATGAAGGCAAGCGTAGCCCGCGCCAGCCTTTTGTCAGTCGGACAGTTGCCGAGGCAGCATGGGGAAGCGGAGGCGCCCACATCCAATCAATCGCCACCCGTCGACCAAGGCCACAGGCTATTGGGGCCTGCGGCGCTTCGCACTTGCCCTTTGGCTTCGCCTCGAAGCCAAGTCCGAGCGCGCCTTGGGCCCGGGGGTTACTGTCGGCGTTCTGGGAACGAGGGTCCCCAGATTTACCTGCCTGCGGCTCACGGCGTGGCTCCACTCGCGGCCCAGTATGGCCCGTCTTCACCAGCAAACACTCAAGACCCTCGCAAGGGGCCAAGCCTCGCGAGGCGGACGACACAAGACCTCCTCGGGAGTGGCCTCACCAGGCTGTCTCGCGAGGGGCGGAGAGATCAAGGCAAGACAAACCTCGCGAGGTTCCAATGACGTAAGCCATGACGACCAAGGCCAGGCGGGCGCCAGCGCGCACAGTGTCCTCGCTTCCTCTTTGGTGCTAAGGAGGCAAGCGCAGGCGAAGAGTACCGAGGCATCAGGCAAAGGTTTCCATATCGGTGCAACGAGACCAAGACTAGCAGGACGGCAGGACGGAGGTCACCGTGGAGCCCAAGACGGCGTCACCACCAGAGCCTTTGGCAGGCGAAGACCACCTTTAGTCAGGATAGCTTGTACTAGCTATCCCCTTTCAAACTGGCCGTTGTTGCATCCCTTCCCGCTCAATATTTGGGGAGAGGACTAGGGCCTCTATAAATAGGACTAGCCACCACCATACGAGGCATCGGATTAAGATCATCCTCACACCACCAAGCACAAGAACACCTCTCCTCAGGAGGCTGTTGTTCCCCTTGTACTGTTCATCCTCAGCCCAAGAGGCCATCCACCACACCACACTGGAGTAGGGTATTACACCACAATGGTGGCCCGAACCAGTATAAATCTCGTGTCTCTTGTGTTGCGAGTTCGTTGAGCTAGGCTTTAAGATCGCGGCGAGGTTGAGGGCATGATTAGGTAGGGGAAATCTTCGTGCGCACCCAGGTGTTCGAACCTCAAGGGTTTTGCCGGAACCCGAAATCTGACAACTGTCGTGGGCCGGACTGCAATAAGCATAAATAACCATGTCAATACGATGAGGAGGAGAGGTTGGATATACGGACATGTGCGAGGTTTAGCAATTACGATGCGGCCAGGGGCTTAGTTCGGGGGCGTCGCTCTATTGTCGACATCCCACACGGAGTTGTCCGCAAGGGAGCCCTTCCCCTTCTTGGACGTCTCCGCCTCTAGGTTCGTGGAGCCGCCCTCTTCCTCTTTCCCCCATCAGGGGGAGGATTGTTCTCGTCTTCCTCCTCGTTGTCGTCGTCTTCAGGGGTGGAGGAACGGGTCTCTTCGTCTTCGAACGTCTCGTCCGAAGCACCCTTGCGACGGGGACCACCTTTGGCCCCCTTGGCCTTCTTCTCCGGTGGCTGATATGCCGCCGGAACCAGCATCTTCGCCAGGAGAGGGATGACTGGCTCTTCGGGCAGCGGAGCCGAACACTGGATCCGCTCCGCTCTCTCCGTCCATACCTGAAATAATATAGTAAAAGTTAAACATCCTTGTTGAGCAAGCAAGTAGAGGGTACGCCTTCAAAAGTGAGGGACTTACCGCACTAGCGGGATGGGTATGATCGTGCCCGCGGTCCGAATCCATAATCGGCGGCTTCTCGTTGCCCTTGAAGAGCAACTTCCAGGCATCTTCCTGAGTAGTTCCGAAGAGCCTCTCCAGGGGTTGGTGCTTCTCTGGATCGAATTCCCATAAAGGGAAGCTTCGGCTTTGGCAGGGGAGGATCCGGCGAATCAGCATCACCTGGATCATGTCGACGAGCTTGATGTTTTTATCTACCATGCTCTGAATGCGCGTTTGTCTTCAGATCTCCGGACAGCTTCCGAAGGGAAGAGCTAATCTTCGATATCGTCCCTTTTTGGAGCGGCTATCACGCACTGCTCGTACAAACTACATTCGCTCGATTCAATGTGGTCCCTCATTATGCTTACCTCAAGCTCAAGATGCCCGGACCACGCGGCGTCATAACAGTTAATGGAAACACGGAACGCTCCCTTCATACTGAGGAGCACACCACTGCCTTAGCAGCAGAAGTACAGAGCGACCTTTTCAAGCAAGGCCTTAATTCGGCGGCCGAGCCCCCGGACACTATCAAGAGGGTCCGGACTACTCTTCAGCAGGACAGCTCGGCTCGTCAAGAGCTCAACTAGCAATTTGGCCTCCGTCCCAGTCCCGATGAAGTGGCGGCATTTGCACCGCGCGTACATAACTACGCTCTCAAAATACCATGGGCACAGACGGAGGCATAACTAGCTGGTGATCTACAGTGCGGCTTGACCGCTCCCAGACACATATACTCACTATTCCTTTTCTGCTTTTCAGGTTTCTTCTCCAGAGGCCTTCCCTGATGACTTGATCGCAGGTCCTTTCAAAGGACAAATACACCAAGCCGGCAGTCAGCTTGGACGTAGAGGGGAATTCCTAAGTGGTTTCTTTAATGACCACTCTACCTGTTTCCAGGGTCCCACACACAGCTCTCCCTTGGTCATGGCATGTCAAATAGCCCGTTGCTTATCGCACTACATGTATCAATGCGCTTTGACGTATTAATCAAATCATAATAAAAACAGTTTGCGACCCAAATTTGATGGCCCTTGCTTATTGCTTTTGCTCCTTTTATGTTTTACTTATTTATTATTAATAAGCTTATCAGATAAAACCCGTACAGTGTGGTACGTTTCAATTTGCCAGGGGCTTCATAGCGCCCCACACCATGGCAACAAAGTCCGAACACTTTTTACAGTATAGTGCGGCACCCCGAATTTAGCACTATATGCATTGGCTCCGAATCATGTCTTTGGTCAATAGTTGGGTTTCCCGGCTCCTGTGCTTGCTACCTTACGTTCCGCTACATCGGCTAAGGTAGTAAAGGGAGCACTACTGCGATTGTGCCCTGGTTTACCCAAAGGAGCACCTCAGTAGAGAAAGCCGAAAACTGACTGTGATGATGCGGCGAGAGCCGGTCAGCTCTTCGGAGGTCTCAAATCGTTAGAGATTTTATCCGCATTACGCGAAGAATCGGTACTTACTCGATCAGGTGCTCATAGCATTCTAGTTCGGATACTAGGGGCTACGCCCACATTCTTATTGTCAAAGTCCTATGGCTAAGTGAGAGTGCTAAAGCCGCATAATCTGATTGCCTGGTTTGTTGCACTAAACACCTCCTTCAAGGACCAAACAATTGGATCAAGAGTGTTTAGATTGCATCCCGAACACCCCCGTACTATCTACGTGGGGGCAGAAGCCGACGACTGACCAACTCTCAGATTTCATACTAAACGGCCGCGCAGGACGTAATTTTTTTTAAATATAACAAAAATTATATTACATAACCACTTTGTTTTATCATACAAGGCATAGACAACTTGAATATATTCATTCAAAAATAATGTCTTGCGGACACTGCGTCGCTACAAGGCGAGACCCCTCCAGGACGTCTCCAAAATACCACTCGAGTGTTCTGTGCTCCTTGCCCTCGGGCAGCCCCTCGGTCACAAGCTTGGCGTCCATCTTCACCCACCACGCCTTGACTCGTGCGAAGGCCATCTGCGCTCCCTCGATGCAGACCGATCGCTCTACGACGTCCAGCCGAGGGCAGGCGTTCACCAGCCGCTTCACGAGGCCGAAGTAACTGCTGGGTATAGCTTCGGCAGGCCACAGCCGGATTATTAAATCCTTCATGGCTAGTTCGGCCACCCTATGCAGCTCGACCAGCTGTTTCAGCTGATCGGTGAAGGGCACTGGATGTTCTGGCGCAAGGTATTGCGACCAGAACAGCTTCTCCGTTGAGCTCTCCTCTTTGGCTCGGAAGAACTCCGCATCGTCTGACACACTGCGCGGCAGGTCCGCAAACGCCCCTGGAGAAACCGAATTCGGGTTAGTAAGACATACTTCTTCATATACTTGCTTTGCATACTAAATGCCTTACCCGCCGCGATCTTCCTGGCCTCCTGGATCTCCTGGAGGGTGCCCTGGGCATCAACCCGGGCCTCTTCAGCGCATTGGCGAGCCTTGGCGAGTTCGGCCTCTCGAGCCGACACATCGCACTCCAAGGCCTCGCATGTCTTCACCGCGTCCTGGAGCTCTTGCTGGACCTTTTTGACCCGGGCCTTGAGCTTCTTACGGGTGGCCTGCTCCTTGACAGCCTTCCCCTCGGCTTCGGCCAGGGCCTTTTTAAGGGCCTCGACCTCGGTCGTTGCCCCTACACATATCATGACACTACGTTCAATACACATCACTTATTATTTCCAAATACACAGTGAGTCATTACATACCTTGCTGGTCTTCCAGCTGCTTCCTCGCTTGGCCGAGCTCCTCCTCGGCCCGCGCCAGTCTCCGCTTTAGTTCGGAGACTTCGGCAGTATGTGAGGTCGCGGCCAGCAGCGACGCCTGCTTATTCATAAAAGACATATTCAGTTAATCTCCTACAATAATGGATTGATCCCCTGTCCGGCCTTCCTTTTCGAAAACCGGACAACGTCTCAGGGGCTACTGTCTATATGGGGATTTTCTTTTTTTGCGTCGCTTACCTCAAAACCTGTCAGCAGGCTCCCACAGGCTTCGGTTAATCCGCGCTTGGCGTACTGAACCCTCGCAATCACCGTACCCATAAGGATACGGTGCTGATCCACAATGGAAGCGCCTCGTAGCACTTCCAGCAGATTATCCGGCGCCCCTGGATGGACAGGGGTCACCGGCGGAATGGGCATACCCCCTTCTTTCGAAGGAGGTTCCACACCGGATTCCGGAGCCGTAGTGGTCTCCGAAATCGTATTCGGCTGAGGGCCGAACCGAATACGGCCCTCATCGCTAGTCTCCATGGGGATTTACTCCCCCTGGTGTCCGGCGACGGAGGTTTCGCCTTCTGGCGCCTCCTGAACCTCTCCCGGGCCTAGGAAAGTCCTTCGGGACAGCACCTCGGCATCGCCCTTGGCCTTGGGAGAGCGAGCGGCCGGCGGTGACTCACTGGCCATCGCCTTTGAATCCAATGAACCCCTTGATAAGGATCACTGGGAGCTGTTGTCGGCGTTTTGGGAACGGGGGTCCCCAGACTTGCCTGCCTGCGGCCAACGGCGTGGCTCCACTCGCGGCCCAGTACGGTCCGTCTTCACCAGCAAACACTCAAGACCCTCGCAAGGGGCCAAGCCTCGCGAGGCGGATGACACAAGACATCCTCGGGAGTGGCCTCACCAGGCTGGCTCGCGAGGGGCGGAGAGATCAAGGCAACACAAACCTCGCGAGGTTCCAATGACGTAAGCCATGACGACCAAGGCCAGGCGGGCGCCAGGCGGGTGGCAGCGCGCACAGTGTCCTCGCTTCCTCTTTGGTGCTAAGGAGGCAAGCGCAGGCGAGGAGTACCGAGGCATCAGGAAAAGGTTTCCATATCGGTGCAACGAGACCAAGACCAGCAGGACGGCAGGACGGAGGACACCGTGGAGCCCAAGACGGCGTCACCACCAGAGCCTTTGGCAGGCGAAGACCACCTTTAGTCAGGATAGCTTGTACTAGCTGTCCCCCTTCAAACTGGCCGTTGTGGCATCCCTTCCTGCTCAATATTTGGGGAGAGGACCAGGGCCTCTATAAATGGGACTAGCCACCACCAAGCAAAAGAACACCTGTCCTTAGGAGGCTGTTCTTCCCCTTGTACTGTTCATCCTCAACCCAAGAGGCAATCCACCACACCACACTGGAGTAGGGTATTACACCACAACGGTGGCCCGAACCAGTATAAATCTCGTGTCTCTTGTGTGCGAGTTCGTCGAGCTTGGCTTTGAGATCGCGGCGAGGTTGAGGGCGTGATTAGGTAGGGGGAAGTCTTCATGCGCACCCCAGTGTTCGAACCTCAAGGGTTTTGCTGGAACCCAAAATTCGACAACTGTCGTGGGCCTGTCGGAGTAAATGATCACGGGTAGCCTAACCGACTCCCCCTGGCTCTTTGAGAAATTACCAGGCCACTCGAGCCTTCAAGCATCCAGAGCACGGGGCCGCCTTCCTCTGGCCGGCTATCACCAAGGCCGACTGCCAGAAGGCGACCCGGCCTCAAAAACCTTCCTGAAGAGAGCTACGAGATGGCCGACTCCAGGAAGCCGGCCCCAAGAGGACCGACTCCCAGAAGCCGGCCATGAAGAAGGCCGTCTCCCAGAAGCCGGCCAAGAC
Source organism: Triticum aestivum (assembly GCF_018294505.1). Taxonomy (NCBI): domain Eukaryota; kingdom Viridiplantae; phylum Streptophyta; class Magnoliopsida; order Poales; family Poaceae; genus Triticum; species Triticum aestivum. The sequence goes on along the minus strand of NC_057796.1, from coordinate 336,806,945 downwards.
TGCACCCACCAGGGCTGCACCCACATAACGGTGATAAGACGGGGCGTGGCCGCAGTACAGCCTGCCACCCCCGAATCCCGGAGCATGCATGGCCACAGTGCGCCGTACGGGTCAGCTATCCCCCGTCCGGCGCGGCACTGTAGCCATGTTCACCGCGACGTCACCCACGACAGGCGCCAGTACAGCCCGCGGGCGGCGGGCCCCTTCAGGCAGAGAGACGCTCGAAAGCGGCCCGGCCTCCCCTAGTTGGCCTGGGGCGTAGCCGGCTACCTCCCTCCCTCGAAGTATGTGCGCCATTAAGGAGACAAGACGAGGTGAGGCTACAGTGAGAGCCCGCCAGGCGGCGGCACTGTAGCCACGCTTACCTCGACAAAGCCCTCGTCATCAGGGGCGAGGCAACAGTAACCAGCCGCCGACAAGGCCCCCAGGCGGTGGGGCCGGCCTGTCGGCCAAGAGGCCGACAGCCGGCGGGACCCACCAGTCGGCGGGCCCCAACGGCCGGCGGAGAAGCCGGCGAGCACAGACACTGACGGCTGGGACCCGCACCCAGCCGGATTACCATTGTACCCCTGGGGGGTAGGCCTACATAAACCCCCCGGGGCACCCATGCAAAGGGTTGATCTCTAAGATAGTTTTAGCCACCACGTAGAGGGAAGAGGAGAGCTAGCCTTGCCTTTCTTCCTCCTCTAGCCAAACAGCTCAAGGAGCACTTGTAGCTACTTGTGTTGATCTAGTGATCATGCGGAGACCCCGCAGAGCAGGACTAGGGGTGTTATCTCCACGGAGAGCCCCGAACCTGGGTAAGATTCGCCAGCGTGCATGTCTTCGCCTTATCCCGTTTCCCCACACCGGCGATGTCTTACTGGCTCCCACAATGATAAGCCACCCGTTGGCATATGTCGCACCTACCACCCGACATTTGGCGCCCACTGTGGGGCCAGGTGCACCGTCGTCCGGAGACCTGTTCTGGACGGGAACCCTTTTCCTCCCCCGCGAGCGTAGCCAGCCCGCTACGCCCGATGGCGCTTGCCCTGACGCGCTGCAAGGCGTTGACGACGCCTGCGCAGCGAGCTGCCTCGCTGATCTTCTTGGCGAGACTCGCATCTCCGACGAGCCTACGTCCGACGCGGGCACAGACTGCCCCGAGAGCCGCCTCGTCAGCCTCCTCGACCAGCTTCATGTGTCCAGCGAGCTTGTTGTGGACTTGGAGTCGGTCGCTCCACCGACCCGATGCTTGTTGACTCCGACACGGCATCGCTTGACGCCTTCCCCACCAATGTGGTGATCATCGACGACCCTCTCCCTCAAGCCGACAGTGGCAGCAGCGCTGTCACTGAGGTGCTGGTCATCAGCCACGGCGTCGTCTCGGGCGAGAACGCCCATGACGCCCAACAAGCGGCGCTGCACGACTTGTCCGTCCCCATCCCGGCCGACGCCGACGCCGAGACCCTGGAGGCACGCCGCCTCACCCTCATCGCGGAGGGCCAGAAGGTTGCATCCATGAGACGCCTCACTAAGGCTCACCAGCGCGAAGTCGACCGCGCCGCCTTTGGTACGCCGCCTCCTGGCGGGCCGAGCCGAGCCGGCCTTGTCAAGAAGCACGGCGCGGCCATCGCTAGCATGCTGGGAGCAGACCGCCCAGTCTACGCCACGCCACTCGAGAACCTGTGTGCCGCTCAGGCGGCCGTAGACAAGCTGAACGGGCTGGGGGCTGATGAGCTCCCCTGCATGACTAGACGCATCCAGCAGCTGATCGACGCAGCCGCAGAACGGCATGAAGTCGGCGCCCGCGCTGAAAGTCCTCCCCCACGCCGAGAGCACGCCGCGACATCCCGGACGCCGACTGCAAGCGGCGCCCGCGCAAGAAAAGACAAGGAGCCAGCTGCTAGCCGCAGTCGGACTCGGGTCACCATTGAGCGCGACGCAGAAGGCCACCCCCGAGCGGTGGAACGACAAGGCAATCCGCCTCCCCCCCGCCTCGTGGGGAGAGATATCCCACCCTGCCGCCTGTCACGCATCCGACTCTCGGCGGCCGACTAGGCCACCGTGAAGGAGTCGACACGAGTGATGCCCGCCACCGGATCGACCGCCTAGCGCGATCCCTGGCGCTAGAAGAAGATGATGTCGGCCCGCCTTGCTTTGGCCCCCGCATCCGCGACGAGCCCTTCCCCAATGGGTTCTCACTCCCAAGAGACATGCCAAAATACAACGGCTCCGTGAAGCCGGAAGATTGGTTGATCGACTACTCTACCGCAGTCAGCATAGCAAACGGCAACAGGCGCGTTCCCGTGAAGTACGTCCCTCTCATGCTTCAAGGCACGGCACGCACCTGGCTGAACAGCCTCAAGCCCTACAACGTCAACAGCTGGCTAGACTTCACGGAAGTCTTCGTCCGCAACTTCACCAGCACATACAAGCGGCCTCCCAAGCCCCGCCAGCTCTCCTTATGCGTCCAAGGGCCCAGCGAATCGACTCGCGGCTACCTCACGCGTTGGGCCGAGCTCCGCAACTCCTGCGAGGGGGTGCACGTGGTTCAAGCCATAGAGTACTTCACCGCCGGGTGCCGAGAGGGCACCCTCCTCAAGCACCGACTCCTCTGCGACGAGCCGACTACCCTCGACGAGCTGCTGATCATAGCAGACAAGTACGCCACGGCCGACTCCTCAATGAAGACCGAGCTCCGAGTGGACGCCTCTAGAAAGGTGCTCGCTCCGGCTCCCAAGACGCCGACTGGTGACTCCAACCGACGCCCCTACCAGAACAACAACAAGCGCAAGGCCCCTATGCCGCCTTCCACCAATCGGCAAGTAGCCACCGTCGAAGACGAACAGCCCGAAGAGCGGCCCGCGCCCAAGAAGAAGGGTGGCAGGCCGGCTTGGCAGCCGGCCTTCTCCTACGAGCAAACTCTTGATGCCCCCTGCAAGTTAAACAGCGGCGCGAAGCCGTCCAACCACACGAACCGGAAGTGCCATTGGCTCACGCGGATCTCCAAGGGCGAGGGGCTGCTGCCGCCTCCACCTCCTGGCCCGCCGCCTCCAGCCCCTCAGCAGCCGGCTGTTCGAACAGCAGTCGGAGCCATTCAAGATGAGTTCCCAGATGAGCACGCCGCCTACGTCGTCTTCACGAGCCAAATTGAAGACAAGCGCAGTCGGCGCCGACAGCACCAAGAAGTCAACACGGTCGCCTCCAGCAACCCTGAGTTCATGCATTGGTCTGAGAAGCCTATTAGCTGGAGCCGGCCGATCATCCAGAGGTGATGCCGTCTCCCAGCTCTTATGCATTGGTGTTGGACGCCACCCTCGCGACAGAAAGGCGAGCTGCCCGTTTCTCCTGTGTGCTGATTGATGGTGGGAGCAGCATCAACATACTGTACCGCGACACCATGGAGAAGTTGAACATCAAGGCGAAGCAGCTCATGCCAAGCCGGACTGTGTTCCATGGCATTGTACCCGGCTTGTCCTGTTCCCCAATCGGCAAGATCAAGATGGATGTTCTCTTCGGAGACAAGGATCACTTTCGCCGACAAGCGATCTGGTTTGAAGTAGTGGATCTATAGAGCCCTTACCATGCCTTGCTTAGCCGACTTGCCCTGGCCAAGTTCATGGTTGTGCCCCACTACGCCTACCTCAAGATGAAGATGCCGAGTTCAAAGGGTATCATCACCATAGCCGGAGACTACAAGAAGTCCACCGAGTGCGCTGCGGCCAACAGCCGACTGGCCGAGTCCCTCGTGATTGCTGAAGAGAAGAAGGTGCTGGACCGAGTCGTGGCCATGGCCGGCAAGCAGCCGGCCCTGTCCCCCAACCCCAAGGAATATGATGCTCAGGGCTCCTTCCAGCCGGCCAAGGAAACAAAGAAGATACCTCTGGACCCGGAGAACCCGGAGAGGTTTGCTGTCATTGGTGCAAACCTGGACAGCAAATAGGAAGGCGAGCTCGTCGACTTCCTCCGTGAGAATCGGGACATCTTTGCATGGTCCCCAAAGGACATGCCGGGTGTTCCGAAGGATTTCGCCGAGCACAAGCTACACGTCCGAGTGGACGCGAAACCAGTCAAGCAGCCTCTCCGCCGACTGTCGAAGGAGAAGAGAAGAATCATAGGAGAAGAGATAGCCCGGCTCCTGGCCGCCGGCTTCATTATGGAGGTGTTTTTTCCAGAGTGGCTTGCCAACCCGGTCTTGGTGTTGAAGAAGAACAATAAATGGCGCATGTGTATAGATTACACCAGCCTCAACAAAGCCTGCCCCAAAGATCCGTTTGCCCTACCACGCATCGATCAAGTGATAGACTCCACAGCCGGATGCGAGCTGTTGAGTTTCTTGGATGCTTACTCAGGATACCACCAGATCAAGTTGGACCCAGCCGACCGCCTGAAGACCGCCTTCATCACACCATTCGGAGCTTTCTGCTACCTGACTATGACATTCGGCTTGAGAAATGCCGGTGCCACTTTTCAGCGTTGCATGCAGAAATGCCTCCTGAAGCAACTCGACAGAAATGCCCACGTCTATGTGGACGATATTGTAGTGAAGACGGAGAAGCGCGGCACCCTGCTGGAAGACCTCAGAGAAACATTTGCCAACTTGCGCCGATTTCAGATCAAGCTCAACCCTGAGAAATGCGTGTTCGGAGTACCAGCCGGCCAGCTTCTAGGCTTTTTGGTCTCCGAATGCGGCATTGAGTGCAACCCAGTGAAGATCAAGGCCATAGAGAGAATGGAGATTCCTACCAAGCTGCGAGATGTTCAGAAGTTTACCGGGTGCCTGGCCTCCCTAAACCGCTTTATCAGCCGGCTAGGGGAGAAGGCTCTCCCCCTGTATCGACTCATGAAGAAGTCCACCCACTTCGAGTGGAACGACCAAGCAGACCAAGCTTTCCACGAGTTGAAGAAGATGCTGACCACACCGCCTGTCCTAGCAGCGCCGACTAAGAAAGAGCTCATGCTCCTTTACATTGCTGCGACTAGCCGAGTGGTCAGTACAGTCATCGTGGTCCAACGCCTAGAAGAAGGCCGAGCTCAGTTGGTCCAGAGGCCGGTATATTATTTGAGCGAAGTACTGTCCACCTCGAAGCAAAACTACCCGCATTACCAGAAGATGTGGTATGGAGTGTACTTCGCCGCCAAGAAGCTGAAGCCCTACTTTGAAGAGCATCCCATCACGGTCGTATGCACTGCCCCGCTTGCCGAGATCATAGGCAGCCGGGATGCATCCGGCCGGGTGGCTAAGTGGGCCATCGCGCTGGCTCCTTACACGATCTTCTACCAGCCCCGCACCGCCATCAAGTCCCAAGCATTGGCCGACTTCCTTGTCGACTGGGCCGAGACACAGTACCTACCGCCGGCTCCCGACTCCACTCATTGGCGGATGCACTTCGACGGATCCAAGATGCGCACCGGCTTGGGAGCCGGCATCGTCCTCACCTCTCCCAAGGGCGACAAGCTCAGATACACATTGCAAATTCATTTTGCCGCCTCCAACAAAGTGGCCGAGTACGAGGCGCTCATACACGGGCTCCGGCTAGCCAAAGAACTCGGCATACGCCGGATCCTGTGTTACGGCGACTCGGATTTGGTGGTCCAGCAGTCATCTGGCGACTGGGACGCCAAGGACGCAAACATGGCGAGCTATCGATTCCTCGTCCAGCAAATCAGCGGATACTTTGAAGGGTGCGAGTTCCTCCACGTGCCACGGGCCGACAACGAGCAAGCAGATGTCCTGGCACGGATCGGCTCCACCCGACAAGCTATACCAACCGGCGTCTCTCTCCAACGCCTCCTCAAACCGTCTGTCAAGCCGTCTCCAGAATCGGACTCCATCTTCGTACCGCCTGCCCCTGATGCAGTCGGATCCGACTTGGGGAACCCAGCAGGCGGCTCGGGGACTTCGACAAGCGGCCCGGGGACTGCCGTAGTCGCACCCGGCTCGGGGACTTCAGAACCCGGATCGGGGACTACAGCAGTTAGCCCGGGGACTGCAGCAGTCGGCCCGGGGACTGCAACGACACAACAGATGGTGGCCGACTCCAACTCTTCACCACCCAACCCACCCACCCGGGTCACAGTAGCCGTACTGACAACAGAAGAAGTCACAGCTCCATCATGGGCCCAGCCCATCCTCAACTTCCTAGAAAACAGAGAGCTGCCGACTGATGAGATCTCGGCAAGACTAGTTCAACGCCGAGCCGGAGCATACATAATAATAAACAGAGAACTTGTTAAGCGTAGCGTCACTGGAGTCTTCCAGCGCTGCATCGAGCCAGAGAAGGGCATAGCAATCCTCAAGGATATCCACCAAGGCGAATGCGGCCACCACGCGGCCTCAAGATCACTTGTCGCCAAAGCTTTCCGCCAGGGCTTCTTCTGGCCGACTGCATTGGAAGATGCCAAGGAATTAGTCAAATGCTGCAAAGGATGCCAAGTCTTCAGCTCCAAGCAACACCTGCCGGCTTCTGCACTCAAGACCATCCCCCTCACCTGGCCCTTTGCCGTTTGGGGGCTGGACATGGTGGGCCCATTCAAGACAGCCCGCGGCGGCATGACACATCTGCTTGTCGCCGTGGACAAATTCACCAAGTGGATTGAACCGAAGCCAATCAAGAAGCTGAACGGGCCGACTGCCGTGACATTCATCGCAGATATCACCACTCGGTATGGTATACCACACAGCATCATCACCGACAATGGCACGAACTTTGCCAAGGGAGCACTGGCACGTTTCTGCGCGACACAGGGCATCCGACTGGACTTAGCGTCCGTTGCCCACCCGCAGTCAAACGGCCAGGTCGAGCGAGCGAACGGCCTCATCCTCTCCGACATCAAGCCCCGACTAGTCATACCACTGGAGCGTTCGGCCGGCTGCTGGCTCGATGAGCTGCCGGCTGTCCTCTGGAGTCTGGGTACTACCCCGAACAAGTCAACCGGCTTCACTCCTTTCTTCCTTGTATATGGTGCCGAGGCTGTCATCCCAACTGACATCGAGTTCGACTCGCCTCGGGTCACCATGTACACGGAGGCGGAGGCCAAGGAAGCGCGAGAAGATGGTGTCGACCTGCTGGAAGAAGGCCGACTGTTAGCACTCAGCCGGTCCGCCATCTACCAGCAGGGTTTGCGCAGTTACCACAACCGGAAGGTCAAGCCAAGATCCTTCCAAGAAGGCAATCTTGTGCTCCGGCTGATCCAGCGAACAGCCGGCCAGCACAAGCTCTTGGCCCCTTGGGAAGGCCCATTCATCATCAGCAAGGCCCTAGGCAACGACTCCTACTACCTGATTGACGCACAGAAGCCGAAGGCACGCAAGAGGGACGATTCCGGCAAGGAGGCGGAACGACCATGGAACGCCAATCTCCTGAGAAGGTTTTATAGTTAAAAGCAGTATGTATCACGCTACCTTTTTGTATTAAGTACAAGACAACGGGCCCCCCGAGGCGCACTCGGGGACTACCCTCCTTTATCTATGAATGACGAGTGTCATACCCATGAATGTACTATTACATTTGATTTCCTATCGGGCACCGGGTTCGACTAGTCGGCCCGGGGACTGGTCGCCTTGAGTTATATTAAAAGTTCTACCTGAAGTCAGACAAGTAGTGTGCCAGCACCCGACTCTTGTTGTAAGTCGCAGCTCGAAGAACCGACTGTCCGACTGGCAAGAGCCAAAGGCAGGAAAGGTTGCCCACACAAAAAACGGCTAAGGACTAACGAACCTATATAACACAAGCCGGCCTCCCACCACACCTACCGGCTGTCAGAACTGCCGGCTGGCCGGCTTCCCAGTCACTTCGCTACAATCCAAGAAAGCTAGAGTACTTGCCCTCTCAACCGGCCAAGCACTTCTCCAGCCACAGACTGTAGAGCAGCTGTCCGGCTGGGAAGGCGGCAACCAAGGGAGGGCGGCAAAGGAAACAGCCAAAGGATGAAAAGCAAGAACAATGGGAAGCCAAACACATGCATGATTATATTTACACATAAGGCCTTCAACAGGCCGGCAGTCAATATAGCTTGAATACACCCACAGTGGGTGGAATTGCGCAAACTTAACAAAATATTGTTCAAAGAGTAATAAAACAGGAAAGTAAAGGCGGCAGATTAGGCTAAGGGCGCAACAGGCGAGTCGGGCTGGTCGGTGGAGACGGCAGCGCCGGCTGGAGGAGTGGTCGGCTGGCGAGTCTCGGGTTGATCATCGCTGGCTGCAGGCGGTGCGCTCGCACGCGCCTTGTTGCTGGAGGCACGGTCAAGCTGAGGCTGGCCGGCTGCTCCACCATCTGGCACGGCGTCTTCACCCTCCTCCTCCTCCTCCTCCTCGCCCTCGTCGCTGGAGTCGATCTCCTCCGCCGAGTCCTCGCCATCTGCTAGGTTCAGCCCGAACCACTCCTCCGGCTGGGCAACGCCGTTATCATCCACCTCAGGAGCAAAGGCGCTGGTGTCGGTGTAGTCGGCGATCGCCGAGGCACGCTGGATGATAGCCGGCCGCGCCGGCTCCAGCTCCGTGTCGGCCTCCTGCCGCAAGGTGGCCAGCTGGTCCAAGCTCAACTCAGGATACCAGGCTTTGACGAACTCCACCGCCCGCCTGGCGCCTGACCGAGCTGCAGAAGCCTTCCAGGCCTCGAAGCGGCCGGCCGCTACCTCCAGCCAGTCGGCAGTCCGACTGGGGGTGCGGGGAATCACCTCGCCGGGCCAGAGAGCGGCCAGCACTTGCGCCCCAACACGTTGAAGCCGGCGGAGCATGCGGTGAGCCAGCTGGAGGCGGGCTTGAATCGCCAGGAGCTGTTCCAAAAGTGACCGGCGAGCGTTCGGCGCGATCTCAGCGCCAGCCTGCCTTTGCGCCTTGCGGTGGGCCTCGGCGACCTGGTTGGCGGAAGTAGAGTAACCAGGGAAGTACTCTGCACAAGAAAGAAAGAAAGAGAAAGAAGAGAAAAATACAAAGTTAGAGAATGAACCAAACGGCAAGCGGCAAGCAAGGAACGAAGAAGAAGGCGGCCTACCGTCAACCAAGTCTTCGATCTGGCCGTAGCCGTTGATCAACGACTACCTCGCCTCGGCCCAGCTCGCCGCCTCGGTCTCGTACTCGGCTTGGAGGGCGGCCTCGCTATCCTGCACCGCCTTCAGGGCCGCCTTGTGGCTCTCCTCCTGGTCGGCCAGCTTCTTGACCAGGCGGTCACGCTCCTGAGCCAAGGTGTCGAACTCGGCTTCCTTGGCGCGAAGGGCGGCCTGGGTCCCACCCAGCTGCTCCCTCACTTTGGCGTTGGCCGCTGCAGATATGGCAGAGAAGAAAAAAGCAATAAGAAAGAAGTCGTCAGGAAAGATCCGACCCGACTGCTCAGCAGTCGGCCCGAATCTCGGGGACTACACCCAGTGGGTGCGCTGACGCGCCCACACATGAGATAAAAGATGAAGCACTTACTCCGGCTCTCAGTTAGATCAGCAGTCTTCTGGGTCAGCTCCCGAGCCTGGGAGTTGAAGGCAGCCGCACAGAGGTTGTGGTAGTCCTGCAAGTCGGACAGAGAAGCGAACAAGAGCAAGATAAGCAATCAAAGTCTACTAAGAAGTTCCAAGCCGCCTGCTCAGCAGCCGACTCGGAACTCGGGGACTACACCCAGTGGGTGCGCTAACGCGCCCCCACGGAAGAAACCAAGATCAAGAAGCAAAAAAACGGGAAGACTCACCCGAATGGCCGCCCATGTCGCGAGGAACTCGTCATTATACTGCCTCAGCACCGCGGCCTGGGACTGAAGCCGGTTCCGGACTTCTTGCGCCGCCACATTCACCACGGCCGTCCCACCACCCGGCGTCCACCCCGAGCTGGCGCTGGCCGTCTCCACGTCCTGGGCCGACGAGCTGGAGCCCGCAGCCTTCTGCGGGTCCGGAGCCGAAGTTGCCTTCCCCGTGCGCTAGCGCGATGGCGACCGGGCCACCAGGTCCGTCCTCACAGCCGGCTCGCCTTCAGCCGATTGCGCAGGCGGCACGTTAGGCCGGCTGCCTTGGGCTGCCCCAGTTGGCGATGGTGGCGGCGCCTCCCTCTCCTGGACGACGATGTCGTCCTCCTCCCTCTCCATCCCCGGCAGGTCGCCGCCGGCTTCCTCCGGCGGGGGCTCCGGGATCTCGGGCACCGCGACACGCAGGGGGTGACAAGCAAGGCCCCCTCCACTACCGTTGCGGCTGCAGCCTCCGCCTGTGCCTTGGCCTCCGCGTCGGCTTGTGCCTTCGCCGACTCCTCTGCCTTCTCCTGCGCCGCCTTGGCGGCAGCCGCCCTCAGCTCTTCCGCCTCCCGCGCCTCCCGCGCATTTCGCTCCGTCGCCGCTTGAAGCTCGGCGCGGGGGTCCACGCGGCGGGTGCTCCCGGATCCTCCCGGCGATCCAACCACGGAGGCGGCAGTAACCCGCTCAAGAGAAAGCGAAGCCCTGTTTTTTGAGACAAGACAAGGATTCAGAAATCGACAAGAAAAGAAGAAGGAATATGCAAGAGAATATACACTTACGCCGAAACCGTTTGCGGCTGCTTCACCACCTTGCGGAAGCGGGCCGCCTTCGCGGCCGCCTCATCCCACCTGGTCGCCGCCGCCCCGCCCTTGGGCTTCTTCGGCCGACTGCCGAACAAGCCCGACGCGGCCCGGCGCTTCTACGCGCTACCTCGAGCAGGCGGCGCGGCGGAGGAACCCACGCCATGGTCGGACGCCGGCTGGCGGCGCGGGACGATTTCCGCCTCGTCATCATCCGGCCAGTCGTCGAAGCTGGCTCCAAGCCCGGAGCCGCCTGCTTCGCCGCCTCCCGCCTCGGTGTTGTCGTCCATGGCGGCCGCCCCCAAGTCGAGGTCCTCCAAGTCATGCTCCGCCCGGTCGGGGAGAAATCGGCGATCCGTCCCTGTTGTCCCGGCCGCAGGTCGAAGGAGAGGGCTCTGCAAAGACGTGCCGACTGGTCAGAGTCGGCCAAGAAAAACTTGGTGACAAAACTAAAAGAAGAGAAGATAAAGAAAGCATACCGTAGGCGGGGGCTTGGCACGGGAGTACGGCTCCTTGCCAAACTGCCACTCTGCGGAGAGCTTGCAGTTCGTGAGATAGTTCACCACATGAGCCACCTCGTCATGAGGCATCTCCTTGGTGCACATCCGACTCGGATCGAGTTGGCCGCTCATTTGACTGATCAAATGAGGGCGGCTTTGAAGCGAGAGCACCCGACGCACCACGAAGGCGGCTAGCAGGTCGGACCTAGTCAGGCCCTCCGACTGGATCATTACCCGGAGTCGGGCGACGGCGGCGGCTCCAGCCGGCGACAGCGTCCTGGCCCGATAGGACCACTAGGGCCGCCTCCCAGCCGGCGGGCCGGCTACGTAAGCCGGCAAGTTGACGTAGTCGCCTTGCGGGGCGACGTTCTTCACGTAGAAGTACGATTTCTGCCAGCGCTTCACCGACTGGATCAGCGTGATGACAGGGAAGGGGTTGTCGGCTGCCAGCCTCCGCATCGCGATGAAGGCGCCGCTCTGAGCTGGCACGTCCTACATGCGGGTGCCGAGCTTGGATTGGAAGAATTCCCCCCAGAGCTCGAGGGTGGGAAGAACGCCAAGAAAGCCCTCGCACAGACTGACGAAGGCGGACAGCAGCACCACCGTGTTTGGAGTGAGGTGGTGCGGCTGGAGCTGATAAAAGTCGAGGAAGGAGCGGAAGAAGGCGCTCGCGGGCAGACCGAGGCCGCGCAGGAAGTGCGAGCGAAAGATTACCCACTCGCCTTCCTCCAGCGCCGGCGTGATCTCCTTCTCCGGCGCGAGACGGACCTGCACCTGGTCCTTGCCGGGCAACCGCCGCGTCTTGCGGAGGAAGTCGATGTGGTCCATGTGGACGTTGGAGCCGTCCCAGTCTCCGCCATACTGCATGATGGCAAGAAGCTGACGAGAAAGGGTGCGGCGGCGGAGAAACCACGGCCCCGCGGCGGCGAGGTTGCGGGGTAGTGCGAAGATTGGTGGGACCGCGTGGCGGCAAGAGGCTGCTGCGATGGGAAGAAGGAGGAAGAAGATAGCGGAGAGAGGATGAGCGTGCAAGCGTCTGCCGCTCCCCCTCCTCCCCCTACTTATAGCCTCGTGCGGCGAACCGAGGAGGCGAGGCGTGGGGGGGAACGTGGGATTAACTGCGCCCACTCCCCTACGTCCCGCGATTATTGCGCCCTAACGACGTGCAGAAACTGCCGTCGGAAGGCGAGCGGCCCGCTTTGGGCCACAGAAAATCGGCGCCTGGGCCTAGGCGTGGAAGTGGTGGGCCCAGTCTACGGCGGCGTCCCGTCGCGCGCGTGGGTTGGCAAGCTTTTTTCAGCCGGAAGGTGCCACGTGGCGCGCGAAAGGCGAGCGGCCGGCCCGCAGCCCGGCGAGCGCACCGGCTGGCTCCCGCCTTCAGACTTCAAAAATTTCGCCAAGACGGCGCACCCAACCAAAGCCGGCTCCTAGCTGCTGGCTCGTCAAGATAAGAAGCTGACCGAGCTTCTCGACCTCCTCTCAGCCTCGAAGCCCAACCAGCTTCGGGGACTACTGTCGGAGTAAATGGCCACAGGTAGCCTAACCGACTCCCCTGGCTCTTCGAGAAATTACCAGGCCACTCGAGCCTTCAAGCATCCAGAGCACGGGGCCGCCTTCCTCTGGCCGGCTATCACCAAGGCCGACTGCCAGAAGGCGACCCGGCCTCAAAAACCTTCCCGAAGAGAGCTACGAGATGGCCGACTCCAGGAAGCCAACCCCAAGAGGACCGACTCCCAGAAGCCGGCCATGAAGAAGGCCGACTCCCAGAAGCCGGCCAAGACTGCACCCACCAGGGCTGCACCCACATAACGGTGATAAGACAGGGCGTGGCCGCAGTATAGCCTGCCACCCTCGAATCCCGGAGCATGCATGGCCACAGTGCGCCGTACGGGTCAGCCATCCCCCGTCCGGCATGGCACTGTAGCCATGTTGACCGCGACGTCACCCACGACAGGCGCCAGTACGGCCCGCGGGCGGCGGGCCCCTTCAGCCAGAGAGACGCTCGAAGGCGGCCCGGCCTCCCCTAGTCGGCCTGGGGCATAGCCGGCTCCCAATAGCGGCTACCTCCCTCCCTCGAAGTATGTGCACCATTAAGGAGACAAGACGAGGTGAGGCTACAGTGAGAGCCCGCCAGGCGGCGGCACTGTAGCCACGCTTACCTCGACAAAGCCCTCGTCATCAGGGGCGAGGCAACAGTAACCAGCCGCCGACAAGGCCCCCAGGCGGTGGGGCCGGCCTGTCGGCCAAGAGGCCGGCAGCCGGCGGGACCCACCAGTCGGCGGGCCCCAACGGCCGGCGGAGAAGCCGGCGAGCACAGACACTGACGGCTGGGACCCGCACCCAGCCGGATTACCATTGTACCCCTGGGGGGTAGGCCTACATAAACCCCCCGGGTCACCCATGCAAAGGGTTGGTCTCTAAGATAGTTTTAGCCACCACATAGAGGGAAGAGGAGAGCTAGCGTTGCCTTTCTTCCTCCTCTAGCCAAACAGCTCAAGGAGCACTTGTAGCTACTTGTGTTGATCTAGTGATCATGCGGAGACCCCGCAGAGCAGGACTAGGGGTGTTATCTCCACGGAGAGCCCCGAACCTGGGTAAGATTCGCCGGCGTGCATGTCTTTGCCTTATCCCGTTTCCAGGCACCGGCGATGTCTTACTGGCTCCCACAATGATAAGCCACCCATTGGCATATGTCGCACCTACCACCCGACAGGGCCGGACTGCAATAAGCATAAATAACCATGTCAATACGATGAGGAGGAGAGGCTGGATATACGGAGATGTGCGAGTTTTAGCACTTACGATGCGGCCAGGGGCTTGGTTCGGGGGCGTCGCTCCGGACTGCTGTCGACATCCCACACGGAGTTATCCGCAAGGGAGCCCTTCCCCTTCTTGGACGTCTCCGCCTCCAGGTTCACGGAGGCCGCCATCTTCCTCTTTCCCCCATCAGGGGGAGGGTTGTTCTACTCTTCCTCCTTGTTGTCGTCATCTTCAGCGGTGGAGGAACGGGTCTCTTCGTCTTCGGACGTCCCGTCCGAAGCACCCTTGCAATGGGGACCACCTTGGCCTTCTTGGCCTGCTTCTCCGTCGGCTGATAGGGCGCCGAAACCAGCATCTTCGCCAGGAGAGGGATGACTGGCTCTTCGGGCAGCGGAGCCGAACACTGGATCCGCTCCGCTCTCTCCATCCATACCTGAAATAATATAGTAAAAGTTAAACATCTCCTTTAGCAAGCAAGTAGAGGGTACGCCTTGAGAAGTGAGGGACTTACCGCACTAGCGGGATTGGTATGATCGTGCCCGCGTGTGACACCCAAGTTTTTATTTGGATTTTTCAAAAGATTTTATTTGGACTTGAGGGGAGTGATTTAAAAAATTTCTTCAAAAGAACTCTCCCTCTCATATATTTTTCTTTATGGCAAAAGTTTTGTTTGGATTCACCCAAGATCTGCCTTTGGTCTTGGAAGTTCTTGCTTTTCATTTGGACTCAAGACAAAATGTTTTTCATTTGGGAAAATAACTTTTGAAAATCTTTTTGAATTTGCACTATGGCTTTTGGAAAGTCCTTTGCCACTTTCAACAATTCCTCCTTGCCATGGCATTAGTGAAAATCCTCTCTCCTAACCACTTCCTCACCTTTGGATCATGATTTGCATCAAATCCAGCAAGTTGAACCTCCCCATGTGATTATTTCCATTCAAATTCTATTCAAATAAATTTCTGCCTTCTTTTCTAGCACTTGGAGATTTACAAAGGAACTCCATTTTATGTTTTGATTCTTGCCCCCAAACCAACTCTCCTCCCTAGTCCTTTGAACCCTCAACCAAGATCCATGAAGATCCACTGGTCTTCAGTTCAAAATTTTCAAACTACACCTGCTGCAAGTTTGGACCAGATTTGTCAAATTTGGTGAAATTCATTCAAAACCTTCTCCAAAAATTCCAAGTAAAATCAGGCAGCCTCTGGGTGCATTGAGTGGTCATCTCACCAAGTTACAGCTCCAGAAAAATTTATCTCATAGCCAAAACCTTCTGTCGAACACCTGCAATGCACTGTCTATGTCAAGTTCAGAAAGTTCAGAGAACACTGGAGTGGCTGCTGTCGTTTGCTTCAGAGAAGGACGTCGATCTCGCCAGTGCCACCGCGTCGCCTTGCTCCTCGTCCCCGCCCTCTTGTTCCTGCACCGCACGAACGCCTGGCGCCTTGCGGGCGTCGGCGACGAGCAGCAGTAGGTGCGCCGCCCCGTGACCGACGCCGGCGGCGGCTTTGCGGACGCCAGCGGGAGACACGGCGCCGACGACGCCACCCAGCGCCGCCCAAACCACCGGAGCCCGCCGCGTGGCCTTCCACTCCCCCGAATGCGCTGCCGCTCTCGTCGTGAACCGCAGGGCACGGAGCGCGCTCTCTGCCGCCGTTGAGCCCGTGCGGTCACCTCACCGTGGACCGACGCCATTACGCCAAGACCATCTCCGTTTAGCTGTGAAACGACTCCAGTAACCTCCACTGATGCTGCCTGGCCGCTCAAACCACCTGCCAATCCACTGCTCCGCCATAATCGCTCGCCGGAGATTCTCCGTTCATGGCCACCCCGTCGATCTGCCTATAAATAGAGGCCCCGAGCTTCAACTCGAGCACCCACCATCCCTGCACTCCCCCTAGAGCAAGCCTAGCCACTGGTAGAGCCCCGAGGAAGCCTCCTTCCTCGACTCCGGCCGCCGCGACCCGCCACGGGATCCAGCCCGATTCGCCCTCGTGTGCGCTCCTCCGCCTCCATTCTCTTGCCAGCAGCTTCACCTTGCATCCCTCGTTCTGACCCGCGCCTCAATTCGTAGTTTGCAGCCCTCCACCGGAGTTCCCCATCCTCACCCGAGCCGCCGTCCGCCGGAGAAAGTGTTGCCGTCGACGTGGTGCTCCCCGTTGGACGAGTCCACCACCCACCGACGCGGAAGAAGACGCTGACGCTCTTGGTACCCTCCGTTTCTCCTAACTCGCCGTGGTTCGACGCCGGCGTCCACCGCAGTCTTCGGGCGCCGGCGAGCTTTTTAAACCTGACATGTGGACCCCGCGTGTCAGCCTCTGTTTTATTCCACCTCGAACCATTTTCTGTTGATGCCTTCGGGCAAATACGTTTTCTCCTTTGCGCTTGCGCATTCCCAATCGAACCGTTTTCTGTTTTCTCAGTTAAAACCCTGGAACTTTTCTGTTTCATTACAGATAAGTCCCTGGACAGAAACCTTTATAACTTTAAAAAAAAAGGAATTTTTGAGTGATTCTTTTTCTGACAATCTTCAAATTTTGTCTAGTTTTTTATGGGATTTATTTGAAAAATATTTGGAAAAGTTTCTGTGCACCCATTGGTTGTCACGTTAGTACCCGTTTCGTGATTGCCGTAGGTTCCGGAAGAGGTGACGGAGCCGCGAACTTCGCCGAGCTAGACTCCGACTTCTCCGAACCAGGCAAGCATGTTTTGAACATTTGATATGACAGGTGTTTTACATGTTCACGTGAGAGTTTGTGCGTGGCATATGAGTGTCGGTAAATACCTCGTTGCTTGTAAGGCAACGACCCGGCTGTTCCAAAGTCGCGATGATCTCTGATGAGAGATGGCCTAATCATGTGGTGACATGAAGGGCAGCAAGGTGGTACTGTTGTAGCATATCAGCCTTGCGTCATCCGACTTCCTCCGACGTTAACGTGGTTGGAGCCACGTTACCGTCCTTTCCCCTTTCCGTGCTACCACATGTCTCATTGCCAGGATGCGGTTTAGTAAGTTGGTAACCTCTTTCCGTGTACACACCAAACAGAGAGGCCGGGATGATGGTACCTTGGCCCAGGATTAAAGCCAGTCATCCAGTCAGGAGGCATGGGTGTTTCCGGTTGGGACCGAGAGGGGGGGCACCCCCTTAGAGCGCGCGTATAGAAATTTGATCCCATGCTACGCGAGGTTGTAGCCTCCCCGTCTCAAGGTTTTTCTTGAACGTTGCCGAGGGTGATCCCTGGCTTCGGATGGTTGAATTGGGTGTGTACTGGTTAGACGTGTTTCTTCCAAAACACCGTAGACGGAACTAGTCCCCGTGACTACTGAAATCCGTTGGCTGTGGTTAAGTACAAACTCTGCAGAGTCAATTCTTTCCAAATCATCGTATCCATGACCAAGTAATGAAAACATTATATCCATATCTATCCGCGTGGAAAAAACTTGTCCCCGGTGAACAAGCTCAGTGGTAAATTCAGATTTATTGTTATTCCTGTGGATGGACTAACGTTATATTTGTCTCATGCTTGTGATAAATTATGTTCCCGAACTATTGTATTATTGAGCTACAATATAAGCCCTTTATGCGACGTCGCTCAGACGTCCGACTGCGGCATGCACTGTCTTTATTTTCTGTTGTAAGCCCTTTATGCGGTGTCGCCCCGACGCCCGACTGTGGCATTATTATTCTGCAAATTTTTCCTCTCGAGGAGTCTTTCAGACACTCGTTTGGCACCCGCATTATTATTCTGCATTTTCCTCTCGAGGAGTCTTTCAGACACTCGTTTGGCACCCGTATTATTATTCCACATTTTCCGCTCGAGGAGTCTTTCAGACACTCGTTTGGCACCCGCATTATTATTCTGCATTTTCCT
>NC_057796.1:336788759-336789188 GCF_018294505.1 Triticum aestivum | reverse complement strand
AAGCCCTTTATGTGGTGTCGCCCCGACGCCCGACTGTGGCATTATTATTCTGCATTTTCCTCTCGAGGAGTCTTTCAGACACTCGTTTGGCACCCGCATTATTATTCTGCATTTTCCTCTCGAGGAGTCTTTCAGACACTCATTTGGCACCTGTATTATTATTCCGCATTTTCCGCTCGAGGAGTCTTTCAGACACTCGTTTGGCACCCGCATTATTATTCTGCATTTTCCTCTCGAGGAGTCTTTCAGACACTCGTTTGGCACCCGCATTATTATTCCGCATTTTCCGCTCGAGGAGTCTTTCAGACACTCGTTTGGCACCAGTATTACTATTCTGCAGTTTCCGCTCGAGGCGTCATTCAGACCCTCGCTTGGCACCCAGTATTTATTATCTCTATGTCTGATCGCACTGGTTAACTTGTTCATATG